>NC_053501.1:59945315-60105315 GCF_905171775.1 Rana temporaria
CATCTAGGGTGCCACAGTTTAGAGACCCGTGCATAAAGGCCTGAAAAATGGGGGCCTGCAGAACTTACAATACTAGAAGTGCCAGCATTCCCAGGCATGCTGGAAGTTGTAGTTCTGCAACATCTAAAGGGCAATATGTATTCGAACGTCCTTGGGCCTTGAGGACACTGAAGTCAGGACGTTCGCATACGTCCTATGTCCAAAAATTTTTTAAATTCATTATGCTAAATAACAAGGAAAAGTGCCTAAATACACATTTGCCAACCAGGGTGTCTGCAGCTGTCCAGGCATGCTGGGACTTGTAGTTTTGTAAAAGCAGGAGACACATTTTTTGTGAAATACTAATATATGATCATATATACTAACTTTTAAACTAGACTAAAATGCTGGGCTGGGCTGGGACTTGTAGTTTTGTAAAAGCAGGAGACACATTTTTGGTTAAATACTAATATCTGATCATATATACTAACTTTTAAACTAGACTTAAATGCAGTTGAAGATGATGAAATAACAGTGGTCAAAATACTTACACAAATCAGCAACTTTTCCTCAGACTTAGTGAAATTGCTTCCAACCATGTTGCTGTGTGATTGCGCTGCGATCATAAGTTGGAAACTGGCAAGGCTCCAGGAAATGGTCGCGTGTTGTTCGCGTGTTGATTGCGCTGCTTGGACCGAGATGGGTCCATATGGCTTCGGCTGTATGGACCACAGTAACTCTTTTCCCTGTCAGGAGCCTAGGAGCCTAACGCCCCGGGGGGTCAGAGACGGGACCTTTTCGGAGGACCACTGACGTATGCAACCGTCGCAGTTTTTTGTGATGTCACTCTTTAGGTGTGTGCAAATTTTTCCTTGCACCGGGTGGAGTTTTTGGGTTGTGTTTTGCACGCCACAGGCTTTTCAACAGAAAATAACCAGCTGGAGGCAGAATGGTTGCAAAACACTACGGGTTTGTTACCTAACTCTGGGTTTCAAGACCAGTCCACCTCCAGCTGTTGCAAAACTACTACTCCCATCAGCCACGGTCTGTCAGTGCATGCTAAGAATTTTACTTTTGCTGCATCTAGGGTGCCACAGTTTAGAGACCCGTGCATAAAGGCCTGAAAAATGGGGGCCTGCAGAACTTACAATACTAGAAGTGCCAGCATTCCCAGGCATGCTGGAAGTTGTAGTTCTGCAACATCTAAAGGGCAATATGTATTCGAACGTCCTTGGGCCTTGAGGACACTGAAGTCAGGACATTCGCATACGTCCTATGTCCAAAAAATTTTTAAATTCATTATGCTAAATAACAAGGAAAAGTGCCTAAATACACATTTGCCAACCAGGGTGTCTGCAGCTGTCCAGGCATGCTGGGACTTGTAGTTTTGTAAAAGCAGGAGACACATTTTTTGTGAAATACTAATATATGATCATATATACTAACTTTTAAACTAGACTAAAATGCTGGGCTGGGCTGGGACTTGTAGTTTTGTAAAAGCAGGAGACACATTTTTGGTTAAATACTAATATCTGATCATATATACTAACTTTTAAACTAGACTTAAATGCAGTTGAAGATGATGAAATAACAGTGGTCAAAATACTTACACAAATCAGCAACTTTTCCTCAGACTTAGTGAAATTGCTTCCAACCATGTTGCTGTAATATTGCGCTGCGATCATAAGTTGGAAACTGGCAAGGCTCCAGGAAATGGTCGCGTGTTGTTCGCGCAATTGCGCATGCGCGATCGAAAAATCGCAATCGCAATATGTATTTCGGTTAAAATATCATACATATTCGATTTCAGAGTGCTGCTACAGCAGTTTTCGAAATATCTGCAATCAATTTCGCATTCGCATGTTGCGATATTTCGATAAAATATCAGGAATATTCTGAGCCAATCAGAGCGCTCCTCCAGCATATCTCGAAATTGCGCAATAAATATCGCATTCGCATGTTGCGATATTTCGATAAAATATCACGAATATTCTGAGCCAATCAGAGAACTCCTCAAGCATATCTCGAAATTCCGCAATAAATATCTCATTCGCATGTTGCGATATTTCGATAAAATATCACGAATATTCTGAGCCAATCAGAGAACTCCTCAAGCATATCTCGAAATTCCGCAATAAATATCGCATTCGCATGTTGCGATATTTCGATAAAATATCACGAATATTCTAAGCCAATCAGAGCGCTCATACCGCAGTTATTAAAAAAAATCGCAATTATTTTCGCATTCGCAATAGCGAAAAATCGCAATCAATTAATTTCGCTAAAATATCACGAATATTCGAATTTAGCGAATATATCTCGAATATTCGAATATATATTCGAGATATATCGCGAAATCGAATATGGCATATTCTGCTCAACACTATTCATGAACAGGAGGAGGACGCGTTCATGGACCAAGAATTGGTTGCTCCGTAGGAACCAATTCTCTCACATGCCTTTGCTGCGGGAGCTTCAGGAAAATAATCCTGTTGATTACAGGAATTTACTGAGGATGTCTGATCCCGTCTTTCAGCACCTGTTGGCTTTGGTGTCCCCCTATATTACCAGGCAGGACACCGTTATGCGGGAAGCCATCAGTGCTGAGCAGAGGCTAGTTGCCACCCTCCGTTATCTGGCAACTGGGAGAAGCCTTCAGGACTTAAAGTTCTCGACGGGCATCTCCCCCCAGGCTCTGGGCCTCATCATTCCTGACACCTGCTCTGCCATCATACAGGTTCTGCAGGAGGAATATATGAGGGTAAGTTTGGTCCTTTAATATCACATTTTATGTCTATAATGTATGCTAATGTCTTGTAGTTATCTCCTCCTTCCCTAATTACCATGTCTGGAATATGCTGTGATTGTCCCCTTTGCCCCCATGCATGCTGTAAACTTTGATGCCCCTTTTTTGGCCTACATGCATATTTCTCATCACTTACCTCCCCAGCATGCTATCCTGGGCCCCAACCTACCTAGTCTAGTCACTTCCCAATGTATTGTGTTAAATCCATTGTAATGTCCCCCCCCCCCTCCCCTCCAAAAAGTGTTGTAAAGTCTATGTTCACCAATAATCCAAATTATATTATTTTTGTAATCCCAAACTCATCTAGCCCTCCCCTCCAAAATGTGTTGTAAAGTCTATGTTCACCAATAATCCAAATTATATTATTTTTGTAATCCCAAACTCATCTAGCCCTCCCCTCCAAAATGTGTTGTAAAGTCTATGTTCACCAATAATCCAAATTATATTATTTTTGTAATCCCAAACTCATCTAGCCCTCCCCTCCAAAATGTGTTGTAAAGTCTATGTTCACCAATAATCCAAATTATATTATTTTTGTAATCCCAAACTCATCTAGCCCTCCCCTCCAAAATGTGTTGTAAAGTCTATGTTCACCAATAATCCAAATTATATTATTTTTGTAATCCCAAACTCATCTAGCCCTCCCCTCCAAAATGTGTTGTAAAGTCTATGTTCACCAATAATCCAAATTATATTATTTTTGTAATCCCAAACTCATCTAGCCCTCCCCTCCAAAATGTGTTGTAAAGTCTATGTTCACCAATAATCCAAATTATATTATTTTTGTAATCCCAAACTCATCTAGCCCTCCCCTCCAAAATGTGTTGTAAAGTCTATGTTCACCAATAATCCAAATTATATTATTTTTGTAATCCCAAACTCATCTAGCCCTCCCCTCCAAAATGTGTTGTAAAGTCTATGTTCACCAATAATCCAAATTATATTATTTTTGTAATCCCAAACTCATCTAGCCCTCCCCCAAACTTGGGCACTGGCCCATCAGAGGGGGTGTGTAATGTGTTAATTGTCTAAATCTATTTAGATATAATATGCTAGTTCCCAGAAATGTTATAATGCTTATAATGTCTTTGTCTTATCTGCTTGCAAGGTTATGTGGCTAATTTGTTGCATTTTTTCATCCCCAGCTTCCGTCCACACCACAGGAGTGGCAGTCTGTGGCTTTGGACTTCCAGACCCGATGGAACTTCCCCAACTGCGGAGGAGCCATCGACGGGAAGCACGTCCGCATCGTGCCTCCACCCCGTTCGGGATCCCAGTTCTTTAACTATAAGGGGTTCAACAGTATTGTGCTGATGGCGGTGGTGTCAGCACAGTATGAATTCCTTTTTGTGGATGTCGGGATGAACGGACGGATATCGGATGGGGGAGCCTTCAGGCAGACGGAGTTTGCGCTTCGCCTTCAGGATGATGATCTGTCATTGCCACCGGATGACCAGAATGTAGAAGGCCTGCCATTTGTTTTCCTGGTTGATGAAGCGTTTGCCCTGGGACCCCATCTTATGAGGCCATTCCCTCAGCGCACCCTCACCCCAGAGAGGAGTGTCTTTAATTTCCGGCTGGGCCGAGCACGCAGAGTGGTTGAGAACGCTTTCGGCATCATGGCCAGCCGGTTCCGCCTTTTCCTCACCTCTCTCCACATGGCGGAATATAAGTGGAATACAATTATTTTTGCATGCTGCATTCTCCATAATTTTTTGCGGAGACAATCTCCAAATTATATGGCCCTGGTTGGGCCTGAGGCACAACTTTTGGCTCCATCACAAACTTTGGCGGGCCTTGAAGCTGGCCACACAGGACTGCCCCCCCAGAGTGCCCGTGAAGTCCGGGATAAATACATGGACTATTTCATGGGTAGGGGGGCAATACCATCTCAAGCAAATTTGCCATAATTAAATCTTTCCCAAAAATAAATCCGAATATTTTTTATAAACTTGTTATGTCTTGCTTGTGTTGCTTGGAGTTCTTTACTAAGTGTAACTAAGTGTATTTTCATTATCAACTAGCAAACATTTCCCAGGTGATCCCCAAACCAAACCCATAGAAAATTTAAGGTATTTTAGGAAAAACACCACTCACTTTTTTGAGGTTCAAAAGCTCTTTATTTTACTAATTATTTTTTTTGGTTTGTTTTCCAAAATACCCTACAAAAATATTTGTTTTTTTTTTCTCATACAATATACAATCATTTTTGTAATTTTTTTGGTCTTTTTTCTCATACAATATACAATCATTTTAGTAATTTTTTTGGTCTTTTTTATCTTAATAAACAGTAAAATCTTGTTTTTTTATTTTTTTGGTCTTTTTTATCTTAATAAACAGTAAAATCTTGTTTTTTTATTTTTTTGGTATTTTTTATCTTAATAAACAGTAAAATCTTGTTTTTTTATTTTTTTGGTCTTTTTTATCTTAATAAACAGTAAAATCTGTTTTTTTTATTGTTTTGTTGTTTTTTTAATTAAATAAACTGTAAAATCTGTTTTTTTAGAATTTTTTTTTTTTTATGATTCAGACTCTCCCCAAAACATCAAGTACATTTTTTAATTTATTTTCCACCCTCCTTGTTCTTTCTTTAATTTTTCGGTTGGCCAGATGAATCTCCTCCACCTCTTCTCTGCAGGCCCAGATTTCCGAGATAACCATCTGGACAGTATGCCTGTCCAAGTCCAAGCCACCACCTGATCCTGAAATGTGGGACAAAACCATTTTTTAAAATTAGGCAGGCCTACATCTACATTACCTGAAGCTGGGTTAGTTATATGTTACTTTACCTGATGTGGTGGCAGGCTGCGCATCATCACCATCCCTCGGGGGTGTGGCTTGATGGACTTCTTGCTCCCGTGTCGAAGCTTCATGACGCCCTACGAGAATGAAGAAAATGGAAACAGGATTTTTAGAGCTTATAGGCCTGAAAGAGGAATATGATTCACTTTATACAATTTCTGGGACTATTGATGTTTTGAAAAACCCCTCAGGGCAAAACACAGGATTGAAGGCATTCACAAAGATCATGACAATTCTTGTAGCTTTGGTCTACTTTTAAACATGTAAGCCAACCAAGTATACACTGGATCACCTCACCTCTGTGTGAACCCCAAAATGGGTTATTAAAGGGGACAACAATTATGCAAATGAGTCCACATGTGTCACCGACTGCTGAGCAGACTCTCCTTTTACTGTATATATTTTAATTTAACAAAAAGTTTTTTTGTTTTAATAGCACATCTACATAATTTTCAATATTGATCTCACCCCAATTTTTGTGAAATGTCATAATTTTGAGGATTTTAAACACAATATTTTGTCGTTCCGAATGTACGTCCAGTTTGACGACAAATTCTTGTGCAGAAAAACATAATACAGTACAACCTGAAATAAAAAACACATGGCGCGGAACAAATCTTACAAAATATATAACAAACTTACTTCTTCTAATCACTCTCCTGATCCTCTTCATTTGTTCCGGCTCCCGTTTTTTGAGGTCACACCACCTTTTCCGGATCTGCTCCTTGGATCTTTTCACCCCAAATTTCAGATGGAGACTCCTCCTCACCTTCTCCATTATTTGGGCCTTGACCTTATTAGGGTACTTGTATGGCCCATGCCTCCCATCATAGTCCTCTGCTTTGAGGATGAGGACCATCTCCACCATTTCCTCAAAGGTCATGTTGGTGGCCTTAAAACGGATTCTCCGTGTGATTCCTCGTCCCGCCTGGCCTGGCTCCTGTCTTGCTGCCATATTATCCAACATGTGCTCCCAACAAAAAAAAGATTGAAAAGGGGCGGGGAAAATACGACACCATGAACGTCAGGGGCGGGGAGACGTGCGTAAAGTCCCACATGCGCGTGTATAAAGGGCTACCACGTGAGTAAAAGGGGCGTTCACAGTTTGTGGAAGACGGCGGAGATAATGATCGGGTCAAAGACCGGTATGTAACTACATTTTACATGTTATTCTTGATTGAATGATTTTCTGGGCTACATCTTATGTTCATAAACTAAAACATAGCTAGTTCGAAATTTGAAGGTAATGGTCCGCTATAGTGCCGTCTTACGTAACCAACGCTTTGCTTATGCATTTTGATCCAACTACTGTTGTGTGGGCAATCTCGGTTCTCATCAGGATGTCTTCTAAAAAAAAGTCGGTTTAAACATGATGCAAATGGTCGCTTTTATGTCTTGACCAAACTAGATCGGAGTGCTTTTCTCTAACGTTTCATACACAAATGAGGATGAGATCTGGCTTATTAGTTCTACACAACTGGTCATCTGTTTCTTAGGAACTGACCCAACATGATCTGCTGCCAATTCCTCCTTGTCGTTTTCGCGACGGAAGATAAGGGGCGGGGGGAAACATCAATTTTTTTTAAGCAAGGGCGGATGTCGTGTGCGGAGTGTATATAAGGCTCGAACACACGTAGCGTCCATACGACCGGGTTGCGTAAGAAAGACGTTTGAACGACAAGCGTGTAGGTATGCTTCGAACTTGGGACAGCAGTGGCATATTCAGGAAAGACAGACATTTAAAGGAGCAATAAGCCCAAATTGTTTGGGGCAGAAATAACTAACTTTACATTATATCAGTCTTGATTTCATGTCCTCATTGTCCCTTTTTGCTTTTAAGCAGCTGTAATCCTTTGCATAAATCCTCACTTCCTGGTTCTCTGGCTCCCTCTAAAATTTATCAGGGGAGCTTGTCACTGTGGTCTAAGCTGTGTGTCTAAAAATCCACCGAAACAATGCTAATAATTTTTGAAATGAAAATATGCCCTGGATTTTATTTTTTTTTGTTCTGTGTGTCTCTTTACTTCACAGAAACATTAAATCATTTTAAAAGCAAAAGTGAAACTAGAGGCACATTATATGTATGCACTTGTATGTCTCTAGACACTGTAAACAGTCATTTCCTCCAAAAAAATAGTTATCCATTAGTGACCCTTTAAGGGCTAGCTGGTGAGAAAGAGTAATTAACTTTATAGACTGTGTATTGACATTATTTATTTCTCCTTGGTTTTGGACAGGAAAAGATGAACCTGTTTAACAGACCTGATTTTTTGGAGATATTTATCGATCGGTGGCAAGAACTTCCTGTTCTGTGGGCCACCAAAGACCCCATATCACGAAACAGAGACTTGCGCAAAACCGCACTGGAGAGCCTGCTCCCACTTGTGCGGAGACAGGTGGGGTTTGATGTGACGACTGACCAGTTGGAGGTCAAAATTGGGACCTTGAGAGGCACCTACAGGAAGGCACGCAACAAGGTCTTGGCTTCGATGAGGTCTGGAGCTGGAGCAGGGCGGGTATTTAAACCCAAGTTGTGGTACTATAGCAAACTGAGCTTCCTGGATGAACACCTGGAGGTAAGGGAGTCACTTTCGAGCCTTGCCCCCAGAAGGAACAGAAGGTCCAGCCTTCCCTCCAGCCTTCCCTCCAGCCAACCTGCTGCTCCCTCTGCAGATGAACCCTCTCAGCAGCCTTCCATCCTGGATGAAGATCCGGATTTGCCCAGCTGGAGCCAGGTATATAATACTTTCAATGTGCAAATGTGTGGTGTTTAAATGTTGTTAAAGAGATGTAAATTAAGATGTTAAAGGTAAAAAAAAGTTAGAGCTAAAAGTGTTATACAGAACATTTGTCAGTATTGGCCAGGAATTATTTTTGTGTGATTCACCATAAAACATGGGTCACAATGATTGGCTTAGCTAAGTCGTGACTAAAAAATATGCAACAGTCAGGAGCTTAAAATTTTTTTATTTAAAAAAAAAAAAAAGTAAAACTGTACTTTTTTTCCATACACAGGACGAGACCAGGCAGCAGGAGGATCAGGAAAATGCCAGGCAGGAGGAGGACAGGGTGAGTGGCTTGGAGGAGGCTGCAGGCCCAAGTATCTTGGACGTGTTGGCAGGCCCAAGTGGCTTGAACGTGGTGGCAGGCCCAAGTGGAGCGGATGAGGTGGCAGGCCCAAGTGGGTTGGACGAGGTGGCTGGGCGAAGTACAAGATGTCAGGTGTCTCCTCTTCGCCTGCGTCCGAGAAGGCAGGTGAGGGATACAAGGGTGCGTGACGCCTCACTAGCCCTCATTCGGGACGCCCATGCAACCCTTCAACAGCCTCCCACTGCTCAGGAGGGATTTGTAACGGTGGTTTTGGCCAAAATGTCCGAAATGACAGTAGACCAGCGCCTCCTCTTTGAGGGACTCCTCATCACCCTCGCAAATCAGGGGGTGAGGGGTCTTTTCACGGAGGACACTGTCATTTGCCGCCATCCCCATCCTCACACACCACATAACTCCCAAGCTCCCCCACCTTCTTCTTCTTCTCATGCTCCTTCTCAAGCTCCCCCACCTTCTTCTTCTTCTTCTCATGCTCCTTCTCAAGCTCCCCCACCTTCTTCTTCTTCTCATGCTCCTTCTCAACCTCCCCCACCTTCTTCTTCTTCTCATGCTCCTTCTCAACCTCCCCCACCTTCTTCTTCTTCTCATGCTCCTTCTCAACCTCCCCCACCTTCTTTTTCTCATGCTCCATCTGAACATTCTTCTTCCTCTTCTTCTCCTGCTCCTTCTGAACATTCTTCTTCCTCTTCTTCTCCTGCTCCTTCTGAACATTCTTCTTCCTCTTCTTCTCCTGCTCCTTCTGAACATTCTTCTTCCTCTTCTTCTCCTGCTCCTTCTCAACATTCCTTTTCCTCTTCTTCTCCTGCTCCTTCTCAACATGCTTCTTCCTCTTCTTCTTCTACTACTCCTCCCCCTTCTACTCCTCCTCCTTCTACTGCTCCTCCTCCTTCTACTGCTCCTCCTCCTTCTACTGCTCCTCCTCCTTCTACTGCTCCTTCTACTACTCCTCCTCCTTCTACTACTCCTCCTCCTTCTACTCCTCCTCCTTCTAATGCTCCACCTTCTACTACTCATCCTCCTTCTACTCCTCCTCCTTCTAATGCTCCACCTCCTTCTACTACTCCTCCTCCTTCTACTGCTCCTCCTCCTCCACCTCCTCCTCCACCACCATCGTCTACTCATCCTCCACCACCTTTGTCTACTCCTCCTCCTGGCAGGAGTACTACCCCTGTGGCACCACCTCCAGCCAGGCAGAAGAGGAAGGCTGCTGAGAAGGCTGCAGAGAAGGTGAAAGAGCAGGCTGCAGGGAAGCCACCAAGGAAGGCCTTGAAGAAATCAAGAAAGTGACTCCCTTACTTCCATGTGGTGTACCAGAGTTCAGGCTGCTATAGTACCACAACCTGGTGACATCTGCCTGCCCTGCTCCAGTTTGTGACCTCGGGGAGTCCAAGACCTTGATGCGTTCCTTCCTGAATGAACCTCTCAAGTCCCCATTTTGGCCTCCAACTGCTCACCAGTCACATCAGGCCACACCTGGATGTGCACAAATGGCAGCAAGCTCTCCAGTGCTGACTTTTGCATACTTAATTTATTTTTATAACCAAAATAAATGGTACATTTTTATTTTACAGTTCATACTTGTCCTTGTATTTTTTTGATTTACAATTTTGCAAGTGAGAAGGCAGGTTATTTTTTTTAAAAAATTGGATATAAGGTGTAATTTGAAAGGGACAGATGAGATAAGACAAAGCAATAAGGTTTCTATGGGGGGAACTTGACATTACAAAAAATAAAAGGATTTGCATTTTTGTGAACTTTAAAATTAAGGTGAATATTAAGAGCAGGATTTAAAACACAGGACCAAAATAAGGTGGGAATATAAAAAAAAAAAAATATTGAGATCAGTAAGAAAAAGGTTCCACCAAATTTTAAGGAACTCTGTGTGAATATCCTAAAAAAAGAAAAAAAAAATATTGCTGTTTTGTGCCCTTACAAAAAATTGTGTAAAGCGCTGCAAATAAACGATGAAATAATGTTGGAAGCGACACGAATGTGCTATCTCCATTCCAAACGCTAGTTTTACCTATGTTGTTCTCCAGTGTCTAAGTTTTTGACAGGTTTCTTAGCATACACACGACCGAGTTTCTCGTTTAAAAAACAGCCCGATGAAGAACTCGTCGAGCCAAAATCCACTGCCATCGAGAAAATAGAGAACCTGCTCTCTATTTGCTCAACGAGTTCCTCGGCGGCTCCATCGGGCCGAAAATGTACACACGACAGAGTTTCTCGACAGAATCCGGCTCTTCACCGAGATTCTCGACGAATTCTGCCGAGAAACTCTGTCGTGTGTACGAGGCCTAACAGGTTTTTATCTAAAGGCTCATACACACGGTCAGACATCCAACAAACTTTCCCTTGGATTTTTGTCCTAATTGATTTGTCCGGTCACACCCATAGCATACACACGCTCAGACTTTTCTGCAAACTTTTCTAAAAATTACCCAACAACATCACGTGTTTTTTCTGCTCTTTTCTGCTCTTTACCGCCACCCTTTGGTTAACTTCTGCTATTGTTGGTTGATTTGAACATTGGTTCTGAGCATGCGTATTTGCACTTTGTACAAAAGTTGGTTGGCTTGCTGTACACACAGTCAGACAAGGCACCATCGGACTTTTGTTGCCGAAAAGTTGGTCCGTTTGCAGACCCAACTTTTTGTCGGATAAAACCTGAAAAAGTTGGTCCGATGGAGCGTACACACGGTCGGACAAATTCGAAAACTTGCAGATTTTGAAGTTGGTTGGCAGAAAGTGTGACCGTGTGTATGGGGCTTTAGATTACCTTTGGCTTCAGCCATCTTTCCATCAACTCTGACCAGCCTTCTTGTCCCTGCTGAAGAAAAACATTCCACATCATGATGCTGTCACCACCATGTTTCACGGTGAGGATGGCGTGTGTGCAGTGTTAGTTTTCCGTCACACATAGGCCAAGATTCTCAAAGGACTTACGACGGCGTATCGCCATGTACACCGTCGTAAGTCCGAATGAGAGCCATCGTTTCTATGCGGCTGATTCTTAGAATCAGTTACGCATAAATTTGGCTAAGATACGAGCGGCGTAAGTCTCTTACGCCGTCGTATCTGAGTTGCATATTTACGCTGGCCGCTAGGTGGCGCTTCTGTAGATTTCCGCGTCGAATATGCAAATTAGCTAGATACGCCAATTTACGAATGTATGTGCGCCCGGCGTAGCAAGATACGTTGTTTATGTAAGACATACGCCAGCGTAAAGTTACCCCTCATAAAGCAGGGGTAAGTCATGTTAGGTATGGACTTTGGAAACGTACCAACAGCGTAATATTTTACGTCGTTTGAGTAAGTCGTCCGCAAATGGGGCTGGACGTAAGTTACGTTAACGTCTTAAGCATTGACTATTTGCGGCGTAATTTTGAGCATGCGCACTGGGATACGTTCACGGACGGCGCATGCGCCATTCGTAAAAAAACGTCAATCACGTCGGGTCACGAATCATTAGCATAAAACACGCCCACACTAGCCTACTTTGAATTACGCGGGCTTACGCCGGCACAGTTACACTACGTCACCGTATCTTTGGGCGCAAGTTCTTTGAGAATACGGGACCTGCCTCACTAAGTTACGGCGGCGTAGTGTATCTGAGATACGCTACGCCCGCCTATAGATAGGCGCTTCTACGAGAATCTGGCCCATAGTGTTTTTCCTTTAGGCCAAAAAGTAAAATTTTGGTCTCATCTGACTAGAGCACCTTCTTCAACATATTTGCTGTGTCACCCACATAGCTTCTTGCAAACTTCTCGCAAACTGCAAACAGGACTTCTAATGCCGCGTACACACCATCACTTTATGTGATGAAAAAAAATTCAATTTTCAAAGACGAAGTTGCATACACACCATCGTTTTTCTCACAATGTTCTAGCAAAGCGAGGTTACGTTCACCACGTTTTTCCATTGAAGCTTGCTTCATAAGTAGCTTCTGGGCATGCGCGGGTGAAAAAACTTCGTTTTAAACGACGTTTTTGCTACACACGGTCAATTTCTGTGAAGTAAAAGTTGACGTTTTGAAAAACGACACATAAAATTGAAGCATGCTTCAATTTTTTTTGGTCGTTTTTTAGAAGACATAAAACAACGTTTTCCCCCACACACGGTCAATTAAAGTGACGTTTTTAAAAACGTCATTTTTTTTCATCACATAAAGTAATGGTGTGTACGGGGCATTATAGTTTTGTTTCAACAAGGGCTTTCTTCTTGCCACTCTTCAATAAAGGTCAGATTTGTGGAGTACACGACTAATAATGAGAGATGGCCTGCCGGTTCGCCAGGCGGTCATTTAGCGGCAAACTTTGGTCGTTCGCGGTCCGCCAAACCGTCGGACATCTGGCAATGTTCGTGGTGGTCCGAAATGTTACATGGGTAAGAACTTTGACCTATGACACATCCATCAGGTGGTGCAGGACAGCCAATTGAGACATTTTAGCACATGGACATGCCCCCTACCTTATAAATAGACCTGGTCTGGCGTCCATCTTACATTCTGCTGTTTGTCAGTATAGGGAAAGGGTGCTGTGTTTGGAGCAGGGACAGGCTGTATTATTTCAAATAGCTATCTAAAAGGTCCACAAAAGTCCTTTTAAGGACTGGTATAGGTGTACTACTTGCTCTAGTATATAGGTGTCTAATACATTCATATACTTTTTGTCAGTGTAGGGACAGGGTGCTGTTTCCATCAGGGACAGAGTTCAGCGACACAAATCGCTACCTAACAGGTCCACAAAAGTCCTTTCAAACACTGGTATAGGTGTGCTACTTGCTATGTACTGCAGTATATAGGTGTAATATACACTTATAATATACTTTCGAATATAGAAAGCATAGTGGATTTGTATTGTGCAGCATTGTAACTGGCGGTGTATTTGGTTACTGCTGGATTTTTGCCTCTTTTGCTGCGTTTCCTCTGCTACACGCATTAAGAAAAAATCCTGAAAAAAAGTTTCATAACTGGTGAAATAAACCAGTGGCCCCCCCAAAATGACAGATTTTGTTATATATCTTCATCCACATATACTGCGCTTCTCTAGAGACTTTTGTCACAGGGTCATTTAAAAAATGACAGGCAGAGGAAGAGGCGGGCCCTTCCGCAGGGGTGGTAGGGGTAGGGCAGGAGCACCAGGCCGGAGCCAAAGTGGAAAGTGGCACAATGTTCGTTCGATTACGTCAAAGGACGCATCAGACTTGGTTGAGTGGCTCGCCACCAACACCACCACCACCACCATATACCCTCCGCTTGAGTCACAGGAATTATTTTCCGATCCATCAGAAGAAGACATTTCGGATGCGCAGCCATTCTTGGCATTGGATCAGGAAGAGGAGGTAGCAACAGCCGGCACTCAGCAGTCTGACGACAGTACTCAGATCAGCCCAAGGAGGTTGGTACCTGCTGTTGCTGCCTACTCTGAGATCTCTCATGTTAGTGTTGGGGAAGGTGACGTCGATGATGACGTGTCTACAGACATCATGTGGGTGCCCACAAGAGAGGAAGAGGAGGGGAGTTCAGAGGGAGAGATGGACCAACAGATAGGGAGGAGAAGCAGGCCAAACTTACATTGCACAGGAGGGACAAACCAGACTCATAATGTATCAGGAGCGAGCCATCAACCATGTATGGTCACATCTGGCGCTCCCAGGACGCCGGCCCATGGCTCCGCAGTGTGGGCATTTTTTAACGTGTCCGCTGCAGACAATAGTGTTGTCAACGCATAAGTCGCGGTAAGCCCAACACTCACCTAGGGACGACCGCCTTAAGAAGGCACCTGGCCTCCCATCACCGAGCCCAGTAGGAGCAACGCCATCAGAACCCACAAAGCCACACTCTAGCCTCTTCTCCTTCTCCTTCCCCTCTATGCTCACAATTGTCCTCCACTCCACCTTCCATCATGCCTTCCTCAAATTTTTCTGCAAAAAGGCAGGCTTCCGTGGCCCAAATGTTCGATCGTAAAAAAAAGATGACGCCGGATAACCCTCTTGCCCAACGGTTGACCGCTGGCTTGTCGGAACTGATAGCCGCCAACTACTGCCATATAAACTTGTGGAGTCGGAGGCCTTTTCAAAAATTTGTGGCCATTGGAACACCACAATGGAAGGTCCCAGGAAGGAAATTTTTTTCACAGAAGGGCATCCCAGAGCTATATGGCCTTGTTCAGCGGCAAGTGAATGTATCTCTGGCACACAGTGTCGGTGCCAAGATACATCTGACCACAGACACGTGGTCTAGCAAACACAGGCAGGGAAGGTATATAACTTTTACTGCCCACTGGGTGAACCTCCTGACGGCCGTCAAGCATGTAACCCATGGCACCCATGTAGATTTGGTTTTACCGCCATGGATTACATGCAGGCCTGCCTCTTCTTCTTCTTCTCCTCCTCCTCCTACTCCATCCTCCCTCTCCTCCTCAGCAGACTCCTCATTTTCCGATGCTACCGTCTCTTCCAAGATCCCTGAAGATCCCAGAACCTATTCAACATGCCAGGTGAGACGTTGCCATGCTGTGCTGCCTCTGTTGTGCCTAGAAGACAAGAGCCACACTGGTCCTGCACTCCTTTCAGCTTTCCGTTCCCAGGCAGATCAGTGGCTAACACCGCTTAATTTGACAGTTGGTAAAGTGGTGTGCGACAACGGTGCCAATCTGCTGAGCACGCTGAAACAGGGCAAAATTACACACGTGCCATGCATGGCACACGTCCTGAACTTGGTTGTGCAGCGATTCGTTGCCAAATATCCTGGGCTCCAGGACATCTTGCGTTAGGCCAGGAAAATATCGGCCCATTTCAGAAGATCTTACACGGCCATGGCTCGCCTTGCTGACATTCAGCGGCGACACAACCTGCCCGTCAGACGTCTTATTTGTGACTGCCCAACATTGTATATGCTTGATAGGCTGCTCCAGCAGAAATGTGCAGTTAACGACTAGGTGTACGAACTCTGCGGCAGGACAGGTTCTGGGGAGCTTGTTTTTTTTTTCACCGCACCAGTGGCTGCTCATGCGCGACTCATGCAGACTTCTGCGGCCATTTGATGAGATCACCAAACTGGTCAGTCGCAGCCAGGGCGACATCAGTGACATCGTACCTTACGCCTTCTTTCTGGAGCGTGCATTGCGTTGGGTCATTGATCAAGCCGTCGAGGAGCAGGAAGATGAGAAAGTCGCAATGCTGGATGAATTCCTAGGGGGGCTACTCCACCTGAGACAAGTCAACAACGGGAGTCTGAAGAGGAGTCAGAGGAGGATGGTGCCGGGGCGGAGGAGGAGGAGCAAGAAGAGCATGCTTTAAACCTTTCTGGGATCCCTGATGTTGTCCGTGGATGGGGGGAGGAGAACGAGGACGACATTATCCTGGATGATGAGCAGGAGCCAGGCCGGTACAGCAAAACCAGTTTAGTGCAAATGGGGGCCTTCATGCTCCAGTGTTTTAAGAGGGACCCCTTGAAATCCTTGGACCCATTGTCAGACCGTACGCTGGTGCAGTGGGTCCTGGGTTCCTCCTGGTGCACGACAATGCCCAGCCTCATGTGGCGAGAGCATGCAACCAGTTCCTGGAGGATGAATTTATACCATTGAATGGCCCCTCACCTGCCCTAAATCCAAAAGAACACCTCTGGGACATTATGTTTCAGTCCATCTGGTGCCACCAGATTGCACCTCAGTCTGTTCAGGAGCTCAGTGATGCTCTGGTCCAGATCTGGGAGGAAATACCCCAGGACACCATTGGTTGTCTCATTAGGAGCATGCCCTGATGTTGTCAGGCATGCATACAAGCACTTGGGGGCCATACAAACTACTGAGGACCATTATGAGTTGTTGCAATGAAATTTCAGCAAAATGGACTGGCTTGCTGCATAATTTTTTCACTTTGATTTTCGGGGTGTCTTTGAATTCAGCCCTCTGTAGGTGGATACCAGTGGCGGCCCGTCCATAGAGGGCGCCCGGGCGCCGCCCCCCCTCCCCAATCAGTAAAAAAAAAAAAAAATATCTAAAAAAAAAAAAAAAAAAAAAAAAAGTTTATTTAAACATGTCCCTTTAAGGAATTTTTTTTCCAAAAAAGGTCCTTCGGTGCACTGTGTCCCAGCGCCGGACGCCGGGCACAGCGCTGTGTGAGTAGCGTAACGTCTGTGCAATCGCAGACGAGGCGCTACATTGGCCGGAAAAAAATGCCATTGTGGCGTTCTCCATCGCGCCACTTGCTTCCGGCACGATGGACTGTGTTGTTATGGCTCGGGTGCACACTTTCTGTGTGCACCCGCACGTCTCTATGCTAGTCCCGACGTCTCAGGAAGAACCGGAAGTGACGTCGGGACTCTCGAGCTCAGTGCGCCTGGAAGCTGAGCTATGCTGCCAGCATGCCTGCAGTAACAGGTATGAACCCCCTCCCTGCCTAATCAAAGTATTTCAAATAGCGGACATGTATGTAATAGCAGGCAAACGGACCCCTTCCTTCACCCGGCTCTTAAAAAACTTAAATAACAATTGGGCGAAAATATCCCCCCCCCCCCCCCGGTTATTCAAATGTGTTTTTTTTTGTTAATCGACCACATCCCACCCCACCCCCCCCCCCCCCCCGCTTATTCATGTTTTATTTTTGGGCTTGTTAAAAAAAATAAAGTATTTAACATTGGTTTTTAATTTAACTGGTGGAAATAGCAGCCGCAACGGCACCCAAAGCCCCCCCCCCCCCCCCCCCCCCCGCTTATTCATTTTTTTCCGACCCCATCCAACCCCCCCCCCCCCTCGGGCTTGTTAAAAAAAAAGTATTTAACATTTTTTTTTTTTTATTATTTAATTGGTGGAAATAGCAGCCGTAACGGCACCCAAACCATCCCAACCCCATCCCCCCCGCCCCCCCCCCGCTGCTTATTCGTTTTTTTTGGACCCCATCCAATCATATCTGTGCAACTTCAAGTCACAGTGACTTCGAAGTAGTCCCTGCATTACTTTTGTCCCACTTTGATGTGACTTTAGGTGCATAGACCTCCAGAATACATAGGCATTGCTTCAAGTCGCTGCAAAATCACAGCAAAAAATTGTGGCAGAATCTTGCGACTTTAAGGCTTACGCAGTCTGAAAGTTTGATGCGACTTAAAGCAATGCCTGTGTATTCTGGAGGTCTATGGACCTCAAGTTGCATCAAAGTGCGACCAAAGTAATGCAGGGACTACTTTGAAGTCGCTGTGACTTGAAGTCGCACAGATATGAACGGTTCTCATTGGAAATCATAGGGTACGACTTGTCATGCGACGTTGAAGTCCCAAGTCGCAGGACAAGTAATGCAGTATGTCTGCAGTCTCTGGTCATCTTGTGCAGTATGTCCGCAGTCTCTGGTCATCTTGTGCAGTATGTCTGCAGTCTCTGGTCATCTTGTGCAGTATGTCCGCAGTCTCTGGTCATCTTGTGCAGTATGTCCGCAGTCTCTGGTCATCTTGTGCAGTATGTCCGCAGTCTCTGGTCATCTTGTGCAGTATGTCCGCAGTCTCTGGTCATCTTGTGCAGTATGTGCGCAGTCTCTGGTCATCTTGTGCAGTATGTGCGCAGTCTCTGGTCATCTTGTGCAGTATGTGCGCAGTCTCTGGTCATCTTGTGCAGTATGTGCGCAGTCTCTGGTCATCTTGTGCAGTATGTGCGCAGTCTCTGGTCATCTTGTGCAGTATGTGCGCAGTCTCTGGTCATCTTGTGCAGTATGTGCGCAGTCTCTGGTCATCTTGTGCAGTATGTGCGCAGTCTCTGGTCATCTTGTGCAGTATGTGCGCAGTCTCTGGTCATCTTGTGCAGTATGTCCGCAGTCTCTGGTCATCTTGTGCAGTATGTCCGCAGTCTCTCATAATCTCATGCCCATTTAGAGTCCTTCATAACTAACAGTGTAATTTTTTTGTTTGCGCGATCTGTAAGGCTGCGCTATATACCATGATTTGTGATGCTGGGGCTATATACTCTGTGCTGTGATGCTGAGCTGTATACTCCTGACACTATGAGGGGAAGCAAGTGGAATACAGGGGACGGAGTGAGTGTATTCTATAGGGGGTGTGGCTTATGAGAAGTGGGAGGGACCAAATGTGGAGGGGCGGGGTCTTGCGCCCCCCCATTCTAAAATGTCACCAGCCGCCACTGGTGGATACTTTTCATTTCCATCAAAGGATGTGCCATCCTTTCATTCCTAACACATTACCCAGTCCATATCAGTATAGATATCCAGCATGAGATTTTTGCCAGTTTGAGATCTGATATGTTATCAAAGTGTTCCTTTAATTTTTATGAGCAGTGTTTATGCAGATGGCATATATATATATATATATATATATATATATATATTCTCTAGTGTGAGACTACGATAAATAAGTGCCTTTGAAGGAACTAAACCTTCCTCCAAACATTTAGCCAAGGAAGCCACCATCGTAACCTCTGTTTGATTTCCAGTTGCCACACCTGTGATTAGTTATGACAGCACCCATTTGATGGCTTGACAGTTCGGTTGAGAGCACAAGAAACAATGACAATTATTCATAACATGCCCTGAATGTAACTGTTTAAGGAAAAAGTTCAAATGATAGGTTTAGTGTTGCTTTACATGATGGCTATATTTACTGACTAGCCCTAATACTGTATATGAGAGTAACTGAAATTCTCCTGATAAAAAAGCATGATATATACATTAAATAAATTATAAGGAACCTGCCTTCAGAAAAATACAATCTCTGCTTTTAAAAAGTCTATTTGCTATGCTGGCTCCTATGCTGACCCACCTGCCTCAGGTTTTTCAAAATCAATGACCCAGAAGAAGTCTGCAGGTCAGAAAATTCAAAGAAAAGTCAGACATCTTTATCTGCATACTTGTTCCAGTTAAGTGACTCCATTTAAAGCCTAGTACATACACTATAAGAAAATTTGACGACCGTTCATCTGATCTTTCAGGAAAGTGTGTGTCCATGATGTAAAGGAATAGTATGGACTTGAATGGAATATCTCGGCCGGTGTCTTGTCGATCTGGTTCCCCTACCGAGATGGTTCCCTGCCTGACTGCGCAGGCGCGGACAAAGCCCACGGAAATTTACGAACCTGGACGGCATCCAGGCTCATTCCTTAACATCCCCGTGGATTGGAGGATGTTAAAAAAAGAGCCAGGAAGCCAAACGAGCGAAGTGAGCCGTCCAAGCGAAGTGAGGACGTGAGGGCGACTGGCCACTTACCTCAAATTCCACGTCGCCCAGGAGGTTCGATGATTTCCGTCGGCAAGGATTGCGCCTGCGCAGTCAAGACGGGTACCATATCGTCAGATCACCGGCAAAAGTATACGTAGGCCAACATGAGCTACATACTCTCATTAAGAGAGTTAGAGTGGAGGCCAGGCAGCACTTTGAAAAGGAGAGTTTGGCACAGGCAGCCTCCAGGTTTCTCTCATTTTAAGACAACCCCACAAAAAATTCCAGTTTGGATATACTTTAAGTGAGTGATTCAAGACAAGTAAGGGTTTCTACACATGGGCAAAATAATCAGCCAAGAAAGATCATCCTGGATCTACACTGATGACAGTTAATCTGTATATGAATTATCTCTGTACATTCAGGGTGCTAAACAGCAGTATAGCTCAGACATGGCCATTATCCTCAACAGCTTGGTCTACCTTCAGTATACATGGTCAATTTTGTCCCCAGTATCCATAAAAATTCAATCCTTACCTGGATCAATGTACACCTTTACAAAAGAAACAGCATTGCATTTTGTGTTTCTGCACACTTAATACATTCCCAGGGTAATGAATAACAACTCATAACTACAAGTAGATCTCTTGCAGCTATGCTGTATTCTCTGGAGGGTGTGTGTAACAATGAGATGGCCCTGAGTACAGTGTTCTCTTATTTTGTTCTCTTTTTCTAGCTTTGCACAGCATTTCCTCCTCAATCCCCTGGCAGAGCCCTGATAGGATTAACAACTCCATTACATACTGGTTAGATTTACATAGCTGCAAAATAAGCCTATTGATGTAGATACAATGGGACAAGCCAGAGGGAAATAGAGGCTGACAACATTTCCATATTTGCTCCAGTATATATTATGCCAGGATGTTTTATAGCTAAGAGTAGCACAGAACTAACAAAAAAAAAAGGGAAAAAATATATATAAATATTATACCCGGAGCTAGAAAGCCGTTCCATCTCCTGGTGTCTGATATACTGTGATCCCAGAACATGAGGCTCGGGCAGTACAGCTGTAAATTACTTTTGCAAATGAGGCCACAAACTAAAATGTTGCTGAGGGCAAGAATCGTATATTGCGAGAATAATCAGCAAAAAACACAAGAACAAACATTGGTGTCACTGCTCGAACATGATGACTGGGAAGTAAATAAGTTGCACAGCATGCAATTGCCCAGATATATAGTCACACCAAAAAAATGCCTTGCATTAAAAAAAAAGATATTAATAAGCAGATTCATTCAAATAAATTCTTCCCACTGTTTTTCCCTCTTTCTATTTATTTTTAACCATAGAAGAAAAGAAATGAAAACGAATAACTCCCAAGGTATGGTCTAAGGAATGTAATGTATAATTGCGTTGGCGATTTGGTATCTACTATTAAGGATGAGCTCCATGCCACCTTTCAAGCCTTTAGGTCAAACCTAAGTAAAGAACCAGGTCCCTCAAGGGAACCCGGGGCTCCGCAGCCATCTTCAGAACCCCAAGGTGGCTGTCAGTTATTAACAGGGGGTCTGATATCTCAAGACACTTCCCAAGAATCTGCTTCCCTTGCTCCAGATGCAACAGAGGAGGAAGCAGATGCCGCTCCTAAATACAAAATGTTGCTAGAAGAGGTTGGAGGACTTTTGAAAGTAATCCATGCGACATTGGGGATAGGAGAGGAAAAAAAGGAGCTCTCCCTATACGCTGGTTTGGGAGATTCAAAGGGCTGTACCTTTCCAGTTCATTTAATAATCACAGAGATGATTAAAAGAGTGGTTGTAACCTGAGAAAAAAAACATTTTTTTCCCGGGCTCAAAAGAGAAGGTTTTAGTTTCAGGAAAATCCGAACTCTATCTGGAACAAGGTTCCAAAACTGGATTCCGCTTTCTCACAGGTCTCAAAGTCAACTGATCTAGTCTTTGAGGATATAGGCATGTTAAAGGAGCCCATGGATTAAAGGATGGACCTGCTTCTTAAAAGGGCCTGGCAATCAGTGATGAATAATCTGAAACCAGCAATGGCAACATGTGTTGCTAGAAAAACACTGGATTAACCAGATGAAGGCCCATATTACGGTGGATTCCCCAAAACAGGAGATTCTGGACTCCTTTACAACTCTATCTGCAGCAGTATCATCCATTGCGGACACTTCAGCAGAATCTATTCGTATGTCAGCCAGGTCAGCAGCTTTAACGAACTCTGCTAGGAGAGCTTTGTGGCTGAAAACTTGGCCAGGGGATGCGGCATCTAAGAACAGGTTTTGTAGAATTCTCTTTGCTGGAGATTTGCTGTTCGGTTCAGGGCTAGAGTCCATTCTTGATTGCACGGCTGATAAAAATAAGGCGTTTCCGGTCAATAAGAAACAGGTGCAGACCCGTAAGCATTCTTTTCGCCCGCAAAAAGGGC
This sequence comes from Rana temporaria, assembly GCF_905171775.1. Classification (NCBI taxonomy): domain Eukaryota; kingdom Metazoa; phylum Chordata; class Amphibia; order Anura; family Ranidae; genus Rana; species Rana temporaria. The sequence continues at coordinate 59,967,617 of NC_053501.1, forward strand.
ATCAGGAAGGAAAACCGCAGAGCAAGAGGAAGCCATGCCATGCCATACCAAAAGGTAGGAGTGGAGTGCTCTTCAATCCTCCTGCGACCTCCGGAAAGCCGCAATGACTCTCCACTCCAGGTCGGGGGAAGACTTCAGGAGTTCCTTCCCCAGTGGAGAGACATCACTTCAAGTCAGTTTATTGTAAACATGCTCTCCCAAGGATACATTACATGATAAATTCACGGAAGAACCTCCGAAAAAAAAATTGGTGACAAACGTCCCAAGGGATCCGGACAAGGCTCTCGCCATGAAGTCCTAAATCCAGGATCTGATATTCCAGAGAGTCATTGTTCCGGTTCCAACAGGGGAATTCTTCCAGGGTTTCTATTCACACATTTTCCTTGTTCAAAATCCCTCAGGGAAGTACCGCCTCATCCTAAATGTAAAAATCCTGAATCATTTAGAAGATTTGGAGATGGATTCCAGGGGTGCTTCATGGCATTAATAGATTTACAGGATTCCTACCTCCACATTCCTATTGCCGCCAGGTCCCAGAGATACCTAAGGTTAGCACTGAAAGATGGGGAAAAGGTGGTACACCTGCAATTCAAAGCTCTCTTATTCGGCCTGTCATCATCTTCAAGGGTGTTCATGAAGGTAATGGCCAAAGCACTGGCACCCCTGCGTCTGGAAGGAATTTCAGTGATTCCTTATCCAGACGACCTGCTGTTTTTTGCTAAAACCAGAGAAGGACTTCAGAGAAACTTGGACAGAGCCCGTGTTCACCTAGAATCAATTGGATGGATATTAAACCTCCAAAAGTCAAATCTCATTTCAGACCTGCTATTCCGGGAATGCCTCGTAAAACATGACTCTCAGAAGACACCATAGACAATAAAACATATGCTGTTGTTATCTTCTACATAAAAAGTAGTGCCACGTAACCCTTGATAAAGTTACGTGACAAGTGACATAACGTGCAGAGGAGGAGCCAAGTGACGACACCCAGGAGACTGAGCAGCTCTACACTGTATCTGACCGTACTTATGCCTGGTCTTACTGACCGAATATGAGTTATTCTGCACTACTTTTTATGTAGAAGATTACAACAGCATATCACGCTATGTTTTATTGTCTATGGTTTCTTCTGAGAGTCATGATTTATGAGGCATTCCCCAAATAGCAACCTATGTGAAAGTATCTGAAACCTCCACTTGTCTGTCTGTGAACAAGATTGCATACTAGCAGCAGGCATCCTTTGCAGTGATTCCATACCAGCAGGCAAGCTTATCCACACCTACTTTGTGGACGTTTTCCTTATAACCATATTTTATTATTTGCTCACACTTCAGGATTTTACACTCACTGTGTGGACATTTTCTCTCACACATATTTTCTTTGATTGATATTTATATTTACACACTCATCAGGATTTTAGTTGTTATATGTGACTACTTGGGATATTTATCACATGTTATATATTTATTTTATATTATTTGAATTTCACTTTATGATCAATTGTTCTAAATAGTAGGTTTATTTTAGCGCAACTATAGATACATTTTTATTCAGAAAAAGCTGGTGCCACCCTGAACAAATTTGTAAGGCAGCTACATGGACAAGTCTGACGACCTTTGCCCTTCATTATAGGTTAGACCTCATGACGGCTGGGGATCAGGCTTTCAGATGGAGTCTTACAGGCTGCTGTCCCACCCTAAATGGGGTAAGTCTCGATTATCCTCTCGGGTGCTGTCCTGAAAGACGTTTTTGGAAAAATGCAAGTTAGGCCACGCACACACGATCAGTCCATCCGATGAGAATGGTCCGAAGGACCGTTCTCATCGGTTAACCGATGAAGCTGACTGATGGTCTGATGTGCCTACACACCATCAGTTAAAAAAACGATCGAGTCCAACGCGGTGACGTAAAACACAACGACGTGCTGAGAAAAATTACGTTTAATGCTTCCAAGCATGCTTCGACTTGATTCTGTGCATGCGCAGGTTTTTAACCGATGCTTTTGCATACTAACCGTCGGTTTTGACCTATCGGTTAGGCGTCCATCGGTTCAATTTTAAAGCAAGTTCTAAAATTTTTGACCGAAGGATAACTGACCGATGGGGCCCACACACCATCGGTTTGGACCGATGAAACAGTCCTTCAGTCCGTTTCAATCAGTTTTGACCGACCGTGTGTACGCGGCCTTAGACTTACGCGTAACTTGTTTTCCAATAGGCTTTCAGGACAGCAGTAACCTGACCTTTTTTTATGCTGTTGCTGTAATGCTATGATAAAACTGTCGCTTATGTGTTGCAGCCGGGGCTGGAGGTTCTCTACAAACAACTGATGGAAGCATCGTGGAGGCCTCCTTTTAAAGGGGTTGTAAAGGTAAAAAAATGTTTCCCTAAATAGCTTCCTTTACCCTAGTGCAGTCCTCCTTCACTTACCTCATCCTTCGATTTTGCTTTTAAATGTCCTTATTTCTTCTGAAAAATCCTCACTTCCTGTTCACCGTAATGCAAGGCTTTCTCCCTGGTGTGGAGAAAGCCTTTTGAGGGGGGAGGGGGTGAGCAGAAGAGTCAGGACACTCTTTAGCACACAGCTCCTTTCTCTATCTGCAAAGTAGAGAGTGTCCTTACACTCCTGCTCGCCCCCTCCCCCTTAAAAGGCTTTTTCCACACCAGGGAGAAAGCCTCACATTACAGTGTGTAGTTACAGACAGAAGAACAGGAAGTGAGGATTTCTCAGAAGAAATAAGGACATTTAAAAGCAAAATAGAAGGATGAGGTAAGTGAAGTGTCATGGATATGTAGTTTCTCTCCATGTGTTCATTAGAGGCCAGACTCTCTTATCTGGCTGCCTTTATCAACTCTCCTCCCTGTTTGGCTCCACCCCAGGCCATCCCAGGAACTCTATATTAACCAGTTCACTGCAGGTCTGCTTTGCTGATCAATGTTGTTTGTTAGCATTGTGTTCCTGCTTGCCGTGTGCTACAATATTTCCAGGTACCAATTTTGGCTTGTCTCCGACTACTCCTGTTTGCCTGTGACCCTGACCCTTGGCCTGTCCCTTGGTTATCCTCGTCTGCCTGTTTCCCCGACCTCGGCTTATCCCTCACTTTCTCTGTTTCCTGAGTGGCTGCTTGCCCTCTCTCCCTACGGAGCGTGACCTAGGGGACTCTGGGGGCTGCGACCTGGATCCAGTTGCAGCGAAGGCCATCTTCACCACTAGAGGCTCTGAGATGCTTTGTCTCAAGTTTGGGTCTTCGCATGGATCCTGGGAAGGTCTTAGCCATTACCAACTGGCCTCTTCCTCAGTTTAGGCCGATACATATTCTTCTACATACCTTTGGTAAAAAAAAATCGCAATAAGCATTTATTGATTGGTTTGTGCAAAAGTTATAGCGTCTACAAAATAGGGCATAGTTTTTTACTAGTAATGGCAGCGATCAGAGATTTTTATCATGACTGCAACATTGTTGTGGACACATTGGACACTTTTGGCGCTATTTTGGGACCATTCACATTTATACAGCGATCAGTGCTATAAAAATGCACTGATTACTGAGTAAATGTGACTGGCAGTAAAGGGGTTAACCTGTAGGGGGCGCTGAAGGGGTTAAGTGTGACCTAGGGATGTGTTCTAACTGTGTGGGGGCGGGGCTACGTGTGACACGACACTGATCACCGCTCCCGATTACAGGACGGGGCAGAATGGGAAAATGCTTGTTTACATTAGCATTTCCCCATTCTTCCTCTCCGTGAGATGATTGTGGGACTCCCGGCAGACATTGAGTCCATGGGATCCGCAGTCAGACTCACGGAGCTTGCGTCGGGCGCATGCCCGCAACCCCGGGCCTTAAAGGCGACATATATATACGTTGATCTGCCCAGCCAAGCCCTTCTGCTAACTTATATAGTCGTGCAGCGGTTGGCAAGGGGTTAAGGAGGTGAGAATCAGAGAAGAAAATGGAAAGGTAAGAGAAAAAGGATAAGAAGGAAGAGAAGTAAAAAATTATGAAAATAAGTAGAAAGTGGGGGGGGGGGCTAGGGAGAGGCTGTCTCTATTCTGGAGGTTCACATTAGGTATGTTAACACATTGTGTTAGATTACAGACCCAAGAAGAGTGTAGTTGGTATGGGAAGTAATATAGCTAGGGCTGCCAGGTATGTAAAAATGTATCATGTGTAATGGTTAATATCGTCATCAATTTCTTATTCATCAGAGTACCGTGCACCTGACTTTTCACTTAGTCGAAGTTAAGAATCGGTGTCTTCCACGCTTTTGCAATCGTCTGTTTTGTGTTCGAAAATATATGGGCCACTAGAGTACACGCTCGCTTGGTACCATCTTCTATCGGTTTGTGTAGGAGCGCCTCCCAAGGATCTCTTTCACAAATTTATATGTAACAACAAATTGATTATGTTACAGACCCTTATCCACAGTCGTTGGACCTTAGGGCATGTCCACCATTTATGCTTCATGCTTCATGTCCTCCTAGGTCTGATCATCCCCTAAAATATGTAAAGGGGTAAATAGGGAGGGATTTAACAATTCTAGCCAGGGCATCGTACCACCGAGACTTTGAAGGAGTTTTATAACGTTTTATTACATTATGGGAGGAACAAAATAATGCCTAACAGATTTTATTCCAAGTCTCAAGAGTTTGTGTGGCACCATAGTCCCTCTCCCAGTTAGAGCAGTAAGATGGAAAACACGAGTTAGAGTTATTTAGTATAGAAGGCTATAATAAAGAGATGAGACCTTGGGTTGTGGGAGACGTGGGGGGACGTCTGGCATCTGGTTTCAAATGCCCTTGACCAGTTATTTTTTTTGTCAGGGATTCCAGCAGATTGCAAATTTGGAGATAATGGAACTTCTCAGAATCTGAGATGTCATATGTATCCTTGAGGTGTTGAAAGGTGACGTTAATTCGAGCAGACAATAAAGACTGAACCATCGTTAAACCCTTGCTATGCCACCAGTGGAAGCTCAGAGGATTCTCCAGACCCGGGGGAAATAAAGGACAGTTAAATATTTCAAGAAGAGGAAGGTGCGGAGATATCAGTTGGGCCGAATATTTAACAAGGGTGTGGGGCAGGACAGGGTTTAAAGCATAGTTGAGGGCATAGTTGAGGGGGGGAGCCATGGTAAAGAAGTGAATGGGACTGTGTCAGTATCTACTACATCGTTAAGGGACCAGAGAGGTGCAGCCTTTCCCACAAACAGTTGAGCAAGCAGCTATCTGCACAGCTTTGTAATAATAGGCGATGTTCGGCATACCCAGCCCATCCTGAGTTTTAGGTTTATAAAGTAGGTATCTGTTCAGTCTCAGTTTGACTGGGCCCCATATAAACTTAAAGAGAAGGGGTTGCAAGGAGCACAAGATATGCGGGGGGACCAGAACAGGCAGAACTCTAAAAGGATAGAGCAGTTTTGGCAGAAGAGTCATCTTCATTGCATGTATTCGAGCTAACCAGGAAAGGTGTGTTTTGTTCCACGACTCCAATAATTGAGTCAGAGTTTTAATAAGAGGGGGTAATTGGCACCATATAGAGATAAATATGTTGAGGTAAGCATGGTCCCAAGTTATGGAATGGAGTCAGACCATTGGGGTAAATATATTTCAAACGGTTCTATTGACATGACATTTTGACCACTTGTCGGTAACAACCCAAACAATCCATACATACAAAAAAAAAAATACGTTCTGATATTAAGTTATGTATAATAAAATTAAATGACACAGGGGAAAAGTATTGAACGCATGAAGAAAGGGAGGTGCAAAAAGACATGGAAAGCCAAGACACCAGCTGAAATCTATCAGTAATTAGAAAGCAATCCTGCCACTTGTCAGTGCAAATTAATATCAGCTGGTTCAGTCTTAACTGATGACCTATAAAAAGGTGTGTCACACAAGAAACATCTCATGATGGGTAAAAGCAAAGGGCTCTCTCAAGACTTTATCAACCTTATTGTTGCAAAACATACTGATGGAATTGGTTACAGAAGGATTTCTAAACTTCTGAATGCTAGTGAGTCATACTTCCGGAAGTGCAAAGAACATAATTTCACCATAAACCAGCCACGACCTGTGCTCCTTGCAAGATTTCTGCCAGGAGTGAAAAGAATTGTCAGAAGAGTTGTCCAAGAGCCAAGGACCACTTGTGGAGACCTTTAGAATTACCTGGAATCAGCAATAATGAATGCACTCAACCGCCATGGCCTGTATGCGCGCTCACCAAGGAAGACTCCATTGCTGAAGAAAGAGCATGTTGAAGCTCATTTAAAGTTTGCTACACAACATTTAGACAAGCCTGTGAAATACTGGAGAGAATATAGTGTGGTCAGATGAGACCAAAAACTGAACTCTTCAGATGCCATAATACACACCATGTTTGGAGGTCAAATGGCACTGCACATCACCCCAAAAACACCATACCAACAGTGAAGTTCGGAGGTGGGAACATCATGGTGGCTGTCTTTCAAACTTCATGTCATTGAAAGAAGGATGAATGGAAAAATGTACCAAGACGTTCATAAAAACAATCTGCTGCCATCTACCAGGATAATGAAGATGAAACCAGCGTGGACATTTCAGCAAGACAAGGATCCCAAACACAAAGCCAAGGAAACTCTCAATTGGTTTCAAAGAAAGGAAATAAAGTCACTAGAATGGCCCAGCCAATCATCTGACTTGGATCCAATAGAAATTCTATGAAAAGAACTAAAGATCAGAGTTAATAGAAGAGGCCAATGGAGCCTTCAAGATTTGAAGACTGTGTGGAAGAATGGGCCAAAATCACACCTGAGCAATGCATGCGACTAGTTTCTCCATACGGGAGGCATCTTAAAGCTGTCATTACCACCAAAGTACAAAGTATTAAATACATTTCAGTTAGCATGTGTCATTCCATTTTATTACACATAACCTAATTTCTGAACTTATTTGTTTTGGTTTCTTTGTATGTATGGATTGCATGGGTTGTTACCAACATATTATGTCAATAGCACCTTTAGATATATATTTTCCTAGAAAAATGCTGGCATGTTCAATACTTATTTTGCCCCGCTGTGTGTGTGTATATATATATATATATATATATATATATATATATATATATATATACAGTATAAATATATACAGTATATATATATATATATATATATATACAGTGTATATACATATATATATATATATATACACATGCATACATACATACACTGTTTATCTAAAGAGAAAGAGAGAGTTCGGTGGTGGGCACCATACTCAGGTAAAAGCAGCAAGAGGCACTTACAGGTCTTGTATTGAAGCAATATAAACCGGTTTATTGACTAAATTAGAACGTTGTTTTAATTTTGGATTGAGTAAGGAAGGATTATAACCCATGTCAGGGTTTTTTGTTTTTTGCCCTCCTTGTCCCACTGGCGAGATTCACGAGCCGAGAAAATGAAGTTCAGTAGGCAGTGCGGCTTTTACTTTTCTGGGAACACTTGAAATTTTCTTTTACTTTCACTTTCAATGATAATGGTAAACAGGACAAATAGAGAGGGTGAACTTCCATACCGGGGCACAGACAGCAATAAAAACCTGACGGGTGTTTTAATCTCTCTATTCATAATTATAAAATAAATGTTTTGCTTGTAGTTATACTTTACTGTATCAACATGGCACTGCAGCACATCTTTGCTGCATCCACAAACACTGGCTTAACCTGCCCTTCAGAAAACATTCCAAGCAGTAAATCACAGTGCAGATTTATTGGGTATCTGGGTCCATGTAAGCAGAGTCAGAATTCCTAAACCCTGATGAATGGGCATTGTGTTTGATCCCTGAAACTCGTTGGCTTTTTTCAGCTATGATCCACTTTATCATTAAAAACCTAGGACTCTTGGATGTTTGTTTACGCAAACAGGAAAGAAAATTTAAACCAAGATCTGACTTTTCAGTCGTGTATTATTGCTGGCAAGCTGAATTTTAAGCTGTTTTTTTTATCTTTAATAAATTTCTCATTCTGATGAATTACTGCGACCATTCAAAAAAGCCAAATTATGAAATCACCCTGCATGGATTCTTCATAAGAACTTCTTTGGCAGAGTTTGTGATTTGCACCCCGTTATTGTTCTATGAACAGCTCTGGCTAATATGGTAATGCACTTAAAAAGGCGCTTCTTGCATTTTGCATTCAGCAGCACTATCCAAACCTTGCATGCTTGGCTACAGTGACTGCATTTAAACTGCAGCATAAGCAGATCCAAAGATGCAGGTCAAATGCAAGCCTTCCAGTTCATACCTTCACTACTACATTAAAAAGAAGGGCTGCTTTAATGTCAAAACTCCTTCAATTTCTGCTCAGGGTTCAATTCAAGAAAATTACCGCATGAAAAAATGTGTTAATTACCGCTAAATATTAAATAAATACCGCATTCTGTATTTAAATGTAAAATTCTTAATGCATTGCACTTTCAAAACTGATTTAACGCAAGCATTATTTTACCACATTTTTTTGGCCAGTATTTAACTCTTAGGCCTCGTACAGACGGGCAAACATGTACGATGAAAACGGTCCACCGGACCGTTTTCAGCATACATGTCTGCCCGGAGATTTCTGTATGATGGCTGTACACACCATCATACAGAAATTTGCGCGTACTCGATACGCGGCGACGAGGCCGCGCCGTCGCCGTGACGCGGTGACGTGTGCGGCCCTGGCAGTTCAATGCTTCCACGCATGCGTCGGGATGGCGGCCGCTCGGACATGTACGTTAGGTCTGTACAGACGACCGAACATGTCCGACGGACAGGATTCCAGCGGGCATGTTTCTAAACATGTTTAGAAATATTTGCCCGCTCGAAAAAGGCCCGGCGGGCAAATGTACGCTGGAATCCTGTCCGCTCGGCTGTACAGACGACTGAACATGTCTGCTGAAACTGGTCCGCGGACCAGTTTCAGCAGACATGTTCGGTCGTCTGTACGGGGCCATAGTGAATTGACCCCTTTGTTATTAACTTCTGACCCCTGCACTATGTGTGTTACATGCTACTGGCCCCTCCAATCTGCATTACTTACTAATTACCTCTGCATTACAGACTACTGACCCATGTGTTACTTACTCCTGACCCCTGCACGGTGCGTTACTTAATCATGACCTCTGCACTGTGCATTTATTCAGTTACAATGGTAATTGTAATATGCAGCATGGAGGGGGTTAATGTACTCACTGACGCATTAGTGACCAATGGCAATTAATTAACCCCTTTGTGCTGCATTAGTGGCAGTGGCACCATCAGTGTTAATTAACCGCTTTTATGCTGCAGCATGAAGGGGTTGAAAAAAAAACACTGCTACTGATGCAGCACAAAGGGGTTAATTAGATGCCATTGGTCACTAACGCGTCAGTGAGTACATTAACCCCCTCCATGCTGCATATTACAATTACAAATCATCATTATCATCATGAGCCACAGCACCTGTATTGTGTGATTATCATGATGATAATGATGATATAAAATGACGTTAAAATTAATCTTTAGGCCTCATTCACACAGGGGGCGTGCTGCAGATATGCGTCTAACATGCGGCTGTCTTTTACTGTCTTGGGGATGAATAAAGTGTGGGACATACTAAAAGTAATGACAGGAAGGAATGTCCCATAAAGTGTTGCACATATCCCTGTGCAGGAATCCCATTTATTTCTACTGACACACACAGCTATTGTGTCCCAATATGTAAAGGTTGACCGATATTTTGTCTGGCCGATATATCGGCCTATATTTATCCATTTTGGAGAAATCGTCATCGGCCGATTTTCATCCAAATTAGGCCGATATTTAACAATGCCCGCTAGTGGTGCAACGGATTGCTGCCGCGGCCATAGCATTGGGAAAGGCCACGGCATTCGGCCTAGCTCCGGAGCCGCGGCCATCTTGGTACACCCAGCGGCGGCCCTCCTCTCTGTTTACACCCACAGAGGAGGAGGAGCCCGCACTCGAGGGACACACACACCACTGTATGAGGTCTGTAAGGGGGGGGTGTCTGCACTACTAGGGTGTGTCTGTACTGAGGGGGGGGTGTCTGTACTGAGGGGGGTGACACCATTTTTTTTGCACCAGTGCCACCATCCAGTGCCACCTGGCAGGTGGCACTGGCAGGTGGTACCATCCAGTGCCACCTGCCAGTGCCAATTAGTGTCACCTGCCAGTGCCATCCAGTGCCACCTGCTAGTGCCATCCAGTGCCACCTGCCAGTGCCAACTGAAGCCATCCAGTGCCAACCAGTGCCACCTGCCAATGCCAACCAGTGCCATCTGCCAGTGGCAAATATTGCCATGCAGTGCCAATTAGTGCCACCTGCCAATCAGTGCCAACCAGTGCCACTTGTTAGTGCCACCTGCCAGTGCCACGTGCCAACCAGTGACATCTGCCAATCAGTGCCACCTGCCATTGCTAACTAGTGCCATCCAGTGCCACCTGCCAGTGCCATCCAGTGCCACCTGCCAGTGGCAATAAGTGCCACATGCCAATAAGTGCCAACCAGTACCACTTGCCAGTATGCCACCTCCTAATCAGTGCCAACTTTCAGTGCCAATTAGTGCCATCCAGTGCAACCTGCCAGTGCCAATTAGTGCCACCTGCCAATCAGTGCCACTTGCCAGTGCCACCTGTAAGTGCCACGAGCCAGTGCCACCTGACAAAAATAAATAAAAAATCGGCCTAAAATATCGGCCACAAAAATCGGTATCATATATCGGCCATCAGCAGCCCTGATTTCTAAATATCGGCATCGGCCAGAGAAAAACCCATATCGGTCGACCTCTACCAATATGTCATGTATGGGTGTGGGTCCCAGAAAGCATGCAGGGTGCCTTCAGGGACCCGCACCAGCATCATATTGGGACATAGCGGCTGTGTACATGCAGCCATGTCTCAGAATACAAATAAATGGGATGCCTGCATGGGGATGCATCTAACACTTTAAAACAGTGTCAGGCCCCGTACACACGGCCGAGGAACTCGAAGTGCCAAACACATCGAGTTCCTCGGCCAGTTCAGCCCTGAAGCCGCAGAGGAGCTTGGCGGGCCGAGCGCTCCCATAGAACAACGAGGAAATAGAGAACATGTTCTCTATTTCCTCGTCGAGCTCCTCGTCGGCTTCCTCGGCGAAATTGTACACACGGCCGGGTTTCTCGGCAGAATTCAGCCAGAAACTCGGTCGGAAGCTGAATTCTGCCGAGGAAACTGGTCGTGTGTACGGGGCTTCACTGTTTTAAACAAGGTTAGGACTGTATGATATGTTAAATACATATATTTTAATACAAATGTCTTCTGTAAGCAAAACCTTATTTTCCAGCAGTGCCCCTCCCGAGACTAGACTCTGAGTGGTGTCCTACTCTTCTGTCTCTCAATAGAATCCTTGTAAAGGTTTTGGGTATATGGAAAGCCCAAAATACAGAGAAATGAATTGAAAGTGTTGTCCAGCCACTGTGAAACTGAGAAAAATTCTTGATATGAAGTCAATTGAGGGCATGAAGTCTACTGGAAGACCCAGCTGAAGCAGTTCCATTCTGAACCATTCTGTGTTTGTAGAGTCTCTGTAGATCCAATTCCTGTTTTCGGCCCCCAATTTCTTGGTGACCAGAAATGTCAGGGAGTTTACCCTTCAATATTTTTGATCCTCCAGCATAGACATAATCTCCATTTGAGAAATTAGGGCCTCAATGTATTGCTCTTTTACTTGTTTTTACTTGAAGAAATGGGAATCTTATTGTTTATTATGTACTTGGAGCAGTTTCTGCCTTAGAAGGCATCTGATTTGTGGCGACATCGTTCATTTGCCTCTTCTTACTTCCTCTTACAATACTGTTACTTTATTATTTTCTTACTTTCTGTGGATCACAGATCATGGTACCAGGCAGATGTCAGTGGCCCTAATATCATGTGATCGGTGTGACCAATCACAGCAATCACAGTTACAGTAGTAAACAATTAATGATGCCTCTTACGAAGTACCTTGTACTATCTACTTTCAAAAAAAGAGGAGTTTTGTGGGTATTTGTAAAACAAATAAAAAATACAGATCCTGGTCCCTTAAAGCAGATTAAAAAGCACAGTGCTTGTGTTGTGTAATCTGCCCCCTCTAAACTGTAAGAAAAAAACTCCGTGAACATGGCACTTCCTGTATCCCCCTCTCTGCGCTGGCCACGAAAATCAGGGCCACTCAGCCCTGACCACGATGGTCAGAGTACGTCCCTGCATCATACACTGCTGTCCCCTCTGCTCTCCTCTCTTCCCCTTCATCCCCTTTTTTCCCCCTGTCATCTACCTCTCTGTGTCTGTCTCTGGCTTGGGCCCCCCCCCCCCCGCCGCTTTTGTAAAATAAAAACCTAAAATTTTCACTGCCAGCCCCTTTATTAGAAGCTGGCATAGCACACTATGTAAGTAGTTTTAAAAAACGACTGTTCTAAATACCGAATTTAGGCTGTCTTCAGGCCGGTCACATGACTTTACAGCTACGATACAGAGCTTCTGCAGAGGAGACGAGCAACCACGTGATCTCCCCAGCTGACGTCATCCATCGGAGCTGTAAAGCTGCTGTGAGTAGGGTGACCGGCCTGAAGACAGCTGAAAATCTGTGTTTTCGAAAACTTTTTACATAGTGTGTTAAGCCTGCCTCTAATAGAGGGGCTGGCATAGTCGTTTATAAATGGGTTAACAAACCCTTTAAGTAATAAGCATCTCAACTATGGAAACAACTCGAGAAATTCTCTTCCAAAATTTCTAATAACAATATACAACTCACTCTCCCCAACTGTCTTTTGAACACCCCAATTCTAGGTTTGACCATATATCAATTAAGACTAGTCCACACAATTTGTGTATCCGTCCAATGGCTAATAGCTTACCATTGGAAATCCCCATCGTTACCAATAAATCAACTGAAAAATTGAATAAATAATATCTACCTTATGGAAAACAAATTCCACACCATATCCAATACTACACATTTACTTGAAAAAAAAAATGGAGCCCATGGTTTTCACAGTCAGATCTCCTTTTAAATCCTAACTAGGAATTCTATATTCAACCAATTCACTTAGGCAAGAAAATAAGTCCATATTCTAAAATAGTACCTGATCATTTTATTACCGCTTGCTGTAACTATAAGAAATCATTTTATCACACAATGTATTATTTTGTCATAAATCCTAATAATTTTATTTTTCTTTATTTATATATACTGCATTTCTCTGGACCCATGATATAATGTTTTGTACCATTATTTTGTACTTAATAAAAAAGTTTGTAAACAAAAAAGAAATGAGATAGGCCATCATTACATCTGGACTGATCATTTTTTTTAAAATACTGTATATACCATAGTTTGTAGATTTATTTTAACTTTCACATAAACAAGAAGACAAAAAACGACGTTTTCCCCACACACGGTCATTTTAAATGACGTTTTTAAAAATGTTGTTTTTTTTCATCACAAAAAACGACCGTGTGTACGCGGCATAAGAGTTTAGGTCCTCATTTTTGTGCTGGAAAATAATAAAATAAAAAAAGCCATCTTCCCCAAATTTCTCTGCTCAATAAGGCCTAAAAGACCTTCGGCCATGAAGGGGTTGGAGGTGATGACTATCGGTATTTCATGGCCTACTTCTTCTGTTGTGTAGAATTTAAGTGACATAAATAATGCCAGATTTCCCTCCTAAGAACCATGGCATAAACATGTCTCTTATCTGCCCCTTTGTATAATTCATTTTTCCCTACATATCAGCGAGTGCAGAATGAAAGGGCTGAAGCGGTCCAGCGATGCAAGAATTACCGTAGGTATATTGGCAAGCTTATGCGGCATTTGTAAGTACTAGCAGCCATCCCAGGCTATGCTGAAGTTTATCTATCCTAATGGAATTACACTGAATCGCTGCATGAACTGTCACTGGGAATCCAATTTCATTTTAAGCAGGGTTTTGATGATGATGCATGGCTCTGCCAGCACTGACACATCTGCTTAAGTCCTGGGTGATTTTCCCTGTACTGGACAGCAGCACAATAAGAAGATGAGGTATTCGAATTATTTACCATCTGTGACTGAGCTGCAATTGCCAGATGACAAGACAGAGCAGAAATAATGCATACAAAACAACTAAGTAAATAAAAAGGAATATGGGAAAGGAAGTTACAAAATTACAGCAAGAGACAAAATGAGAAGACTTATTTCAAACAAGATAGAAAATGGTTACAAAACGTAATCAACTGAAACTTACAGCTGAACTCCAGGAAAACAACTTCATGCACAGCCTACATACACACGTTTAAATGATCTACAGTGGGGATTGAAAGTTTGGGCATCCCAGGTAAAAATTTGTATTAATGTGCATAACGAAGCCAAGGAAAGATGGACAAATCTCCAAAAGGCATCAAATTACAGATTAGACATTCTTATAATATGTCAAAAAAGTTAGATTTTATTTCCATCATTTACACTTTCAAAATTACAGAAAACAAAAAAATGTTGTCTGCAAAAGTTTGGGCACCCTGCAGAATTTTTAGCATGCACTGCCCCCTTTGCAAAGCTGATACCTGCCAGTGTCATGGATTGTTCTCAATCATCGTCTGGGAAGACCAGGTGATGTCAATCTCAAAGGTTTTAAATGCCCAGACTCATCTGACCTTGCCCCAACATTCAGCACCGTGGGTTCTTCTAAGCAGTTGTCTAGAAAACTGAAACTGAAAATAGTTCACAAAGCTGGAGAAGGCTATAAGAAGATAGCAAAGCGTATTCAGATGTCAATATCCTCTGTTTGGAATGTAATTAAGAAATGGCAGTCATCAGGAACAGTGGAAGTTAAAGCAAGATCTGGAAGACCAAGAAAAATGTCAGACAGAACAGCTCGCAGGATTGTGAGAAAAGCAATTCAAAACCCACGTTTGACTGCCTGATCCCTCCAGAAAGATCTGGCAGACACTGGAGTTGTGGTACACTACAGTATTCCACTATAAAGAGATACTTGTACAAATATGGTCTTCATGGAAGAGTCATCAGAAGAAAACCTCTTCTACGTCCTCACCACAAAAATCAGCGTTTGAACTTTGCAAATGAACATATAGACAAGCCTGATGCATTTTGGAAACAAGTTCTGTGGACCGATGAGGTTAAAATAGAACTTTTTGGTGGGAATGAGCAAAGGTACGTTTGGAGAAGAAGGGGCACAGAATTTAATGAAAAGAACCTCTGTCCAACTGTTAAGCATGGGAGTGGATCAATCATGCTTTGGGGTTGTATTGCAGCCAGTGGCACAGGGAACATTTCACGAGTAGAAGGAAAAATGGATTCAATAAAATTTCAGCAAATTTTGGATGGTAACTTGATGCCATCTGTGAAAAAGCTGAAGTTAAAGAGAGGATGGCTTCTACAAATGGATAATGATCCTAAACACACCTCAAAATCCAAGGGGGATTACATCAAGAGGCGTAAACTGAAGGTGTTGCCATGGCCTTCACAATCTCCTGACCTCAACATAATTGAAAATCTATGGATAGACCTTAAAAGAGCAGTGCGTAACAGACAGCCCAAAAATCTCAAAGAACTGGAAGATTTTTGTAAAGAAGAATGGGCAAAGATACCTCAAACAAGAACTGAAAGACTCTTGGCTGGCTAAAAAAAAGCGTTTACAAGCTGTGATACTTGCCAAAGGGGACAGTACAAGAAATTAACTCTGCAGGGCGCCCAAACTTTTGCAGACGCAATTTTTTTTTGTTTTCTGTAATTTTGAAAGTGTAAATGATGGAAATAAAATCTAACTTTTTTTGACATATTATAAGAATGTCTAATCTGTAATTTGATGCCTTTCCTTGGCTTCGTTGTGCACATTAATACAAATTTTTACCTGGGGTGCCCAAACTTTCGATCCCCACTGTACCTGCCAAAAGCTTTGTAAAGTTTTTTAGACAGTGTGGCCCCCTGCCTGACAGCAAAGCTTGGCTGTTGCTTTCATTTGTATTTTCTGCAGCAGTTTAGTCACTAAATCACCCCAAATATGCTTAAAGGATAAGTTTACTTTTAGTAATATGTTATATGCTACACCCATATTCAGGGTGTAACATGTAACATGTTACCCAAGCACCTGCCTGCAGCCCCCCCACAATCCCCCATTCCCCACACCCACCATCACAATTTAAAAACAGTGCAGCTGTGCGGGGCTCCGTCCATACAGCTGCTTGAAGCGGTTTTCACCCCCCTTCAAAAATGAAAAGTCAGCAGCTACACATATTGTAGCTGTTGACTTTTAATATTAGGACACTTACCTGTCATGAAATCCAGCGATGTCGGCACCCCAGCCGATGTTTCCATTAGCTGTCGGGTGCTGCTGCCGCCATTGGTGTTAAGCAAACACAGCAGTGAAGCCTTGCGGCTTCATTGCTGGGTTCCTACTGCTCATGTACGAAGCACACTACGCTCTCTAACTGGCCTGGCACAGGGGAAGGAGGAGGGGAAGGAACTTGTGACATATCTCGCCACAGCAAGGTCCGACGGAAGTGGAAACAGGGTACTTGGCAAAAATAGGTACCTGCTCCCCCCTCCCCCTGAAAGGTGCCAAATGTGGCACCGGAGGCGGGGGTATCAGATAAGTTAATTCACAAGAATCTGGCCCCACTCCTGTTTTTTTTTTTGCATTACACCTGTAAGGGGCCCGACGGGCCCCAGGCCCCCCTTTTGCTATCTCACGTCAGGCGAGAAGACACTCTTTTTTTTTTCATCAGAACCCCCCACCCCCCGGTTCTCTGCTCCAGGGGGGGGCCCTGCCTAAAGCTGTGTAAGGGGCCCCAAAATTTGTGATGGCTGCCCTGAGAATGTGTGAATGAACAAACTACAAATACCATCTGGCACCACAGAAGACAGCTTGTAGTTCTCAATATATTGCGAGGGCACTGATGAACGCTTTCGTAATTCATTGTTTTTTTCTAGACTTTAGTAACTGTCTGCCCATACAGGAAGTACAGTTATACTGAGAGTCTGCAGGAGCCTGGCATTGCACCCACAGTTAGCTGATCACAGGTGCAATGCTCTGCAGGCTCCTAAAAAAAATAAAAATAGATGCACATTTTTTTACTTGCAATTTTTATTTTTATTTTTAATTGAACGTGTTCTTTTAAGCTGACCATACCACAGTTAAGTTTCAATTGACATTTTTCAGTTTTGGAATGTTTGTTTTTCTAATGGTTAGTGGGGTCAACTTAGTGTACAATTTTTTAATGAAATGAACAGGAAGTAAAGTTTTTTTAAATGAAATTCTATGAATAACTATGAATGTGGCTTTTGTTTGGGGGGGGGGAAATTATATATTGTAGTGGAATGTGTTGGCATTCTATTCAAATAGCTGGTCTGTACAAAATGTTAAGGACTTTCAAAAAAAATTGTTGACTCATTTATAGCAAGAAAGAATCTTCTGACAAACATTTTTTCTATAAATGTTCGAAGGAAAATATCTAACAATGTATGTTCAACTGTACTGAACAATGAAGAGACATCACTACGCTGACAAGGTTAACAATCTACTTATTCTGCTTTCTTTTCTTTCCAGTAATGGTAGCATTGTGCTGCTCGGCTCATAGTCCTCCCATGGAGGGAATTATAGGAAGTTAATAAATAGACTTCAGGTAGGTATACAGGCTGTACATAAAATACACATAATGATTTTTAAAGAACACATAATATGAATAAATGATGATCATTTATGGCTGCTTAGAGGTCAGCTTTAAAGATGCAGCCCTGTGAAACCCTATTTTAAATCACCTATAAAACCACAGCCTGCCTATAAAAACTTCATTTTTTATCTATAGGACATCTATTCTCTTAAGCTGCAATTATTTTGCTAGGTAGTTTCAGCTTTGTCCCATACAGATTTTTCTACTTTCTGCCTAACATTTCTTTCCAAAAATTGCCCCACACAACATAATACTTCTAAAGGAACACATTAGTGATGCTGCAGACACAAATGCTTGGCAATCACAGCTGTTCATGCTTCTACATTGTCACTTCATCCCTCATTATAAGACTAACCATAGACATGATGATCCGACAACTGAAAGATATTTTTTAGTAGAGGGTTTTTCCAATAACTAAGATTTGGTAACAATGTCATGGGTAGCCTAAATCTGGCCACATGCCAATTAGTGTTTCCTTATATCTAAGGCCCCGTACTCACGACCAAACATGTCTGCTGAAACTGGTCCGCGGACCAGTTTCAGCAGACATGTTTGGCCGTGTGTAGGCCCGAGCGGACCATTTTCGGGCGGATCGGACAGGTTTCCAGCGGACAACTGTTTCCTGGACTTGCTTTAAAACAGTCCGCTGGAAACCTGTCCGCCCGGACATGTACGGTCGTCTGTACAGACCTACCGTACATGTCCGGCCGCCCGCCATCCCTCGCATGCGTCGAATGACTTCGACGCATGCGTGGAAGCATTTAAAAGGCAGGCCCGCCCACGTCGCCGCGTCATTGTCGCGGCGACACCGCGTCATCGACGCGGCGACACCGCGGACACGCCCCGCATATTGTTTACGCGCGGACTTCTGTTCGATGGTGTGTACAGCCATCGAACAGAAGTCCCCGGGCAGACATGTCCGATGAAAACGGTCCGCGGACCGGTTTCATCGGACATGTCTGCTCGTGAGTACAAGGCCAAATAGTTCAGCAAAATGTACAGTATACGTACGGATGATTGCCCTATATACCTCTGGTGCCCAACCTACAGCCCAAGGGCCACATGCTTCCCTTTGGTACTTTTTACCTGTAGGGCCTTGTACACACGACCGAACATGTCTGCTGAAACTGGTCCGTGGACCAGTTTCAGCAGACATGTTCGGTCGTGTGTACGGCCGACCGGACAGGATTCCAGCGGACATTTGTCCAGCCGACCGTTTTCCAGTGGACAAATGTTTCTAAGCATGCTAAGAAACATGTCCACTCGAAGCCTGTCCGTCGAACATGTTCGGTCGTCTGTACAGACTCACCGGACATGTCCGCTCGGCCGCCATCCCTCGCATGCGTCTAAGTGATTTGACGCATGCGTGGAAGAATTGACCTTCCAGGGCCGCGCACGTCGCCGCATAATTGTCGCGGCGACGGCATGTCTGATGGTTTCTGTCTGATGGTGTGTACACACATCAAACAGAAATCCGGCAGACGACTGTCCGCTGAAAATGTACGCCGCCTAGCATGATTATGATCATCTCATGTAGTATGCGCGCACTGCCGCCTCTGGCAGTCTTCTGTAGTATTAAATATACTGAATATTTTGTGCGTCCTCTTGGTGATGTCAGGAGACACAATTGAACCCCATTATACTTTGTAAGTTGACCACTGCTGCTTTAGATAATAGATTGTTGTTGGCTGGATCAGGAAACACTAATGTTCACGAGAAGCCAGCAGACCCAATGACTGAAGAAATTATAAGGGATGTTGAAAGAATTATTTGTTCTCAGTCTTCTTCACTATCCAAAATAATAAAGAAACAGTTTTGGCTGATGTTGAAAAATGATTGATGTTATTATTATTATACAGAATTAATAAAGCAACAACAGTTTGCACAGCGCTTTACAACAGGCAGACAGTACAGTTACAATACAATTCAATAAAGGAGGAATCAGAGAGTCCTGCTCATTAGAGCTCACAATCTAGAAGGGAGGGTCAAGTGATACAAAGGTAACAATTGATGGAGAAAGTGGAAAAACTATTAGGTGGAGGTCGAATAGGCTTCTCTGAAGAGAAGGGTTTTCAGGGATTGCCTAAAAGTGGACAGAGTAGGAGATAGCTTGACAGATTAGGGTAGTGAGTTCCATAGGATCGGAGACAGCTCAAGAAAAGTCCTGGAGGCGGGTATGGGAGGATGGGGACGACATAAGGGGCAGGGTCACCTGGTGATGTCACCCGGTGACCATGCCCCATGCCAATATAAATCGTTGCTGCGCACCCGGCATTACATCGGGAGGAAGCGTCGTGTCAACATCGGAGAAGAGGGAAGAAGATTATGGAGAAGACCGGGCCACCGCTAGTAAAAGAGCTGGAAGAAGATAGCAGAGGAGCCCGGCAGAAGGCAGAAAGAACCAGAGAGCAGGAGAAGAGAGCGGAGAAGTCGGAAGAAGGGAGAAGACCGGGCCACCGCTAGTAAAAGAGCTGGAAAAAGATAGCGAAGGGCCCCGGCAGAAAGAACCAGAGAGCGGAGAAGTCGGAAGAAGACCCCTGAAGTCGGAAGAAGACCCCCGGAGCTGCCTAATAAATTACTTTAAAAACCTGTGTAGTGTTTTTTTCTTGACACTTTTTCCCCCAGGTGAATGGGTCGGGGTACGATGTACCCCATACTCATTCACATAGGGTGGGGGGCTGGAATCTGGGGGCCCCCTTATTAAAGGGGGCTTCCAGATTCCGATAAGCCCCCCGCCCGCAGACCCCGACAACCAACAGCCAGGGTTCCCCTTTAAATCTATACTAGACCCAAGGGCCTGGCATGCTCTTGGAGGGGGAACCCATGCCGGTTTTTTATTTAAAATTTGGCGTGGAGTTCCCCCTCATGATTCATACCAAACACAGTGCCTTGTATTGGCAGGGATACAAGTCGGATCCCCATTTATTATCGTGCCACAGCTAAACCCAACCGCATGTAAACACAGCTAATCGCACCATACAAATACAGCTGATGGCTGTGCTTGGAGTCTTGAATTTCACAGAAAATAAACATGCTTTCAACTCCGGCAGAACAGCCGTCCGTGTGAAAGGGCCTTAAACTATATTTTGAAAAGTGTCAAAACTGTCTCTAGTACACTAATGCAGAACGTACCTATCTGTGGTGACAGTGTGTTACAGATATTCATACTGAAGTTAAAATTGCTATTGCTAATCTTGTGAGGCCTCGTACACACGGCCGAGGAACTCGACGTGCCAAACACATCGAGTTCCTCGGCCAGTTCAGCCCTGAAGCCGCCGAGGAGCTCGGCGGGACGAGAGCTCCCATAGAACAACGAGGAAATAGAAAACATGTTCTCTATTTCCTCGTCGAGCTCCTCGTCGGCTTCCTCGGCCGAAAGTGTACACACGACCAGTTTCCTCGGCAGAATTCAGCCAGAAACTCGGTCGGAAGCTGAATTCTGCCGAGGAAACTGGTCGTGTGTACGGGGCCTGAATGTTTACTACAGTACTTCCAGATAAAAAGATAAAATTTGACTAGGTGGCAGTTTAAACAGTTAGTGAACAAAAACCCAGTGACACTCACTCTCAGTCTGTTGGCACCTAGATTGTGGTCCCGCAAGCTGGAAAATCTGTGTGCAGTGTGAGAATGTTATTGTTGTGTATCAGTGACAGAACAGTGCAAGGTTGACCAGTCACTTGTCACAGTCTAGTGAAGAGGGCAGTGGTCTGACCCACGTTTGTCACATATCTAAATCAATCCAAATCAACTCAAATTTTGGTTGTCTGTTGACCAAAAAGATGTGTTCTAACTGGATGAGTAACTGGAGTTCCGCTTCAATTTTTTCTAAGGATATTATCAGTAATTATCAGCTTTAAATACAGCCTTGGAACTCCTTTATGACCTCTAACACAGTCATATTTGACCAGCCACACTACATTGACCTTATCTTTAAAGGCTCCTTTTGCTGTTGTTTTTCTTATGTTGTCCCATTACATGTAGCTTTTACCAGGTCACCGCAATTATTTCGTTTATCTGGTCAGTCTGCGTAAGAAAGCTTTTTTAGCATCTGAAAATAAAAAGACATCTGAGCTTCGACTTAGCTAAATGCAACATTTTATACTGCTTAGCCTGATGAATGGATGACAGCTATGTGCATTAAGCCATGCATGGCATTTTTAACTGACAAGCCACTCATGCGTAATTGCTAACTGTAATTGCCTTATTTGATATTCTGGACTTCCTGTGAATGGCAGGCAGAATGACCATATAATTGAATGGTAGTGTGTAGCTGGGTTAACATGGCAGTCAGTATAGCGTGCATCAAACAGTATGGGATCTTTTCTAAGTGGTCCATAGGTACTGCATTTAAATGTACTTTAATTGTTTTATGGAAATGCAAACTGCTTAGTAAATAGAACCTTGACAATAATTCCACAAGAGAAGTTGAAGTTTTTTGGCATAAGTTGATGACATTTGACAGGAGCAAAGGTTTAAGAGAAGGGGGTGTTCCTGTAATGGTCTCCAGACTGTTAGGAGATGTAGACAATCTGGAGTGCTCGTAGACTTTATTCTATGCTGGCTCCTTCCCCCTTTCTGTGTAAATAAACAGTCATGTGTCTGTGGCTCTTTCTACAGGTCCCTTGGCCTTTTAATCATGGACCAGCACAAGCAATAGATCTTATCGGTGGCAGGTCAGCTCTTTACACTGTCAGCTTTCATTTTCAAGCTATGTTTCACTAAATCCCTGGTTATTGCAGCAAATTTTGGGGTTATCCCTTGACACTACATAGCAGCCAGAGCATGGACGAGCATCATACCTGCCCAGTCATCCAAAGCCTAGTAGTATAACACAGATTAGGTCAATGACTTTGGGTGGACCACCCATTAACATTATGTTTAGATCATTTACAGAAAAAAAAACTTTAGTGAATCCCTACTCTATTTATATACATCGATAAAGCTAACCTGTCACTGAACACAGCATAACCGTAAACCTACATGGGAAAAGACAAGACAGCTGAGTATGACATTTTTCTGTGTTGCAGATAGTAAGTTGCTTTTTCACGAGTGCATAATATCGACATCGATGTATTCTATTCCTCATTAAAAAACACTGTGGGCCAGATTCATAAAGACTTACGACGGCTGTATCAGTAGATACGCCGTTGTAAGTCCGAATCCGCGCCATCGCAACTTTAAGCGTATGCTCAAACTGAGATACGCTTAAATGTTGCTAAGATACGACCAGCGTAAGTCTCCTACGCCGTTGTATCTTAACTGCATATTTACGCTGGCTGCTAGGGGCGTGTACCTCGATTTACGCCGAGAATATGTAAATGGCGTAGATACGCCTATTCATGAACGTACGCTCGCCCGTCGCATGTAAGATACGCCGTTTACGTAAGGGGCTTTCAGGCGTAAAGATAAACCACCAAAAAGATGGCGCAGCCAATGTTAAGTATGGATGTCGGAACCGCGTAAAATTTTTCAAATTTTACGTCGTTTGCGTAAGTCGTCCGTGAATGGGGCTGGACGTAATTTACGTTCACGTCGAAACCAATAAGTCCTTGTGGCGTACTTTGGAGCAATGCACACTGGGATACGAAGATGTTGCAGAGGTTGAGGTTGACATGGGGTTAAAAGGAGAGTTCAGAGTCCAGGATAACACCTAGGACCTTAACATATGGGTGTGGGCTGATAGTTGTGCCATTGATTTCGACAGAGATATCAGGGGAATAGGCATGTGGTGGAGGAAAAATTATAAGTTTGGTTTTGGACAGATTGAGGAAAATCGGGATGGAGTGAAATGTTTCCATTTGCCTTACAGCAGATCCAGCATGTACTGTGTCTATAAATAAGGAGACAGTTGGATTGCCCCTATTGTGGGACACATTGACTTAAATCAGTAAAGAAGAAAATTGCCTGGCTGAGATATCAGATGATATATCCTACTGATAATGGACATTCTTGGAGATAAAAAAAAGTGCTGGCATTCAGATGGAATAAGTATTTTGGAGCAGTATCACACTGTCCCCTGGGAGTGCCCAGTTCCTGGGAGATTGGTAGGTTAAAGTGATACTAAACACACACTATTTAATTTACATTACCCCTTCTTTTTCTGTATGTGGACAATGGCACTGTAATTACAGTATTAAAAAAAACAAAAAATGAAATACCCTCTTCCTAATTGATATACAGCTGTCACAGCCTGTCTGCAGGTAAACATGAGCAGGAGGAGGAGCTTCTGCCTGTAAGAGGAGCAGCCTCTGCTGCTGGTCACATGTTTAAAAAAAAAAAGACTTTGGAATATAGAGTATAAATAATTAGTGGGAATGCTATCCGAGCATTCCGAGTATTGTTATTCGTTTATTTTTATTTGTATTATTCCGTAAGTTTTTTGGCTCTGCGTAACTTCTGCATACTTTCAGCTATTAAAACCATTCAACTTTAAAAATGTTCAGCTCTTTCAGCTAATGATGGGACGTCTTCAACTTTTTTTCTACTATTTATACTTAAAATATTAAGCTTTTTTAACACTCCCCCAGAGGCAATCTGCCACCTTTCTCCATGCCCCGGGTGGCAATGGCAGTTGTGTGAGGGGGTCCTCCCACACAGCCCGCCCTACCTGCTCCGCTTTGAAGCCCAACGGGGCAGAGGGACTCCCTATAAGGGAGTGAGAGGATTAGCCCGCTCAACCAGCCCCGTTAGTCCTTCGCCTCTCTTTTTAGAGACCGCGTGGTCAAAGTGCGTGCATGTTAACCCAATTTCGAGTGCGTGTAAGTGTGGTGGTTTTTGTGGGAGGGGGGTGGGCGTACTAAGCACAGGCTTACCTCGCATAGCACACCCACCGGGAGCCGGGCTGAGACCACCAAACTCAATTCACATGTAGCCGAGACCGGGATCCGAACCCCTAGCTGCAGAGGTGAATGGCTTGTCAGCGCAGTGCCAATCGCGTTGAGCCACCGCAGCTCCACTTTTAACACTTTTTTAACATTGAAGTCAATGAGAGCATGCTTCAAATCCTTAAAATCTTCTTCCGCTCCCAAAAGTATCAATCAGCTCCTTCATACTTTCACCTACAGACGCCAAACAAACTTTAAAATGTTCACAAAATATTCAGCTATCCGAAAATATCTTTTCAGTTTGATATCTTTTACAGTTTTTGTGAAAAAGCTTTAAGTTTAGTGATCTTTTCAGGAAATGTTATTAATTAAACAGAGTGTCTATTGGGCTGCTTAGAGTGGATGATGTCATAGCTAGAGCACAGAGCCTTAAACAAATTATCTTAGTTCCTTCTCTATAAATTGCTCTCACACCCACAAGATCTACTTATACACAATTTATACATCAAAATGTAGGTATTTGTGTCTAGTTTCAGGCAATATGCTCAGTTTTGTGATACGCATTTTACTTTTGGCTGGATGAAAATGAAACCTAATGAATAAGAACCAAAGGCTGCTTGAGGCCAATTAGTGTCTAAGGTCACAGATCAAAAAAAGGGGAAGAGGATTGGGACTTTCGAGGCACTGATAGAAGACCATTAGGGTGAAAATAAAACAATATTTTTTTACATACAACAAGGTACAGTATAAAAAGCATTTGGGACAGACCCCACAAATCAGATCAGGTAACAAGACCATCTGTGTCTAATGGGTGGAGCCATTGACCTTGACCGGTTTCGCGGTTGTACCGCTTCATCAGGAGGGTCTAGGAAATATGTACATAGTATATAATAAAAACACTGGTTGAGCTTCCAAATGACAAGAGTTCTACACTTTCTTCCATTGACTGTCCTGTATAAAAAAAAAAAAAAAAAAAAATTTTTTGAGAAAAAAAAAAATTTTTGAGGGAAAAAAATCATTTTTGAGGAAAAAAAATATTTGAAAAAATGTTTTTTTTAAAAAAAAAAAACAATTCAGTTTATAGTGTCAGCTTTTCAAAAAAACGTAAAATATTCCACATCTTTCATACATTAGTGGTGTTGTTAAACTTTTTTAATGAAATTCATGTTTATTTTAAAACCATTCCTACTTTTTCAACTATTCTCACTTCTTCAGCTTTTTCTTACGTATTTAAGGATTCATCCAGTTAGATTTAGCAATTCAGCTATTTAGCATTCCCACACATTTTCTGCAGGAAATGCATTTTCTAGTTAATATCAATAAACTGTTTTACATTGACATACAAATATATATTTGAAATCAAATATTTATTATATTTTGGCAATAACATGGTGTGTACGGATTTTTGCCAGTCACAGGCTGTCATGTCACGCCCCTCCAGTCTGTGTCTTAGAGGGAGGTGAAGCCTCCATCAATCTATATGTAATATCCCACCCCCATTGTATTTAGCTGGTTAGTGGCCATGGAGGAGGAGGGAGGGAGTGGGCTGCCAATTACCACTGTGTATATGCCCACATGCATGACTCTATAGTTACATGGGCTGTTCAGATGTGATAGGGAGGAAATGCTCAGCATAGAAACTCACTGAAAAAATGAGCATGTACAGAGGTGCCACCACAGCTGAAAAATCCCTAGCTGAACTGAGGACGTGGACAGAAGGTGTAGACAGAGAGCAGCAAGATCAATCAGGTTTTTTACAGAATACAGAAAACAAATCCCATAGTGACTAAGTGAGTATGAACAGCATGCAATACATCAGTTATTATTGATAGTTTTTTTTATGATGTGAGTTTATTAACACTTTAAGCTGGTCATAGACTGATCAAAATTCAGCCAGTTCAGCAGGAAGCAGCCCAATTTTGATCAGTGTGTTACCATCCTTGCTTGACAGAAGTCGATAATTTGATCGACTGCCATTGAAGGGACAATCTGGAATACTTTTGCCAATCAGCGGCTGCAGGTGCTGATCAGTGTATTTTGGCAGCACTGGGAGAAACTATTAAAATGCAATGCTATGTAGGGGGGGGGAGGATTGTGAGGGGGGGGGATTTACTCCACCCACCTTGATCGTGTGAATAGAGGAATCTGACCAGCTTTATGGCCCGTACACACGATCCGAATATCGTACGACGGATCGTACGACTTTTTCCGCTTAATAGTCGCAAGTAAAGTGAAATAGGTTATTAAAGTCACGAAAATTCTCGTACGACAGAAAAAAATTATCGGAAGTGATGTCATGTGTTGTAATGTATTTGTATTGTATTTTCGGACGACAACTGTACTGACTAAACGAAAATCGTATGATCTGACATCGTACGAGGAAGGAAAATTTTCGTGCTTGTCCGATCGAATAATATCGGATGGACTGTCGTGATCAGCTCTCAAAAGTGGTGTACACATGATCCGAAAATCGTACGATTCTTCCTCGGACGATCGTTTTCGTCCGATATTCGGATCGTGTGTATGGGCCATTAGACTGGGTGCTTTGAGTAAACCTGATCTTTGGTTCATTGGTGTAAGTAGAAAAGTCACCCTGTTGTACTAAAACAGAATTTTCCCTTCTCACTCCTCTCACCTCTTAAAATTGATTCACTGTAGCTTATGCGTTTAGTATATTCATGTACAGAGCCTTGGTTTAGTAGCGCTCAATATTTTTTTAATCTACAATGTACAATGTTATGCTTTTAGTAACACTGTAGGGGGGATTTTTTAATTCAGTAGTAATTTCTAATATCAATAATAAGGTTTTATGTAAAACACATGGATGGGAGTTATGTGTTTATAGGATTCATAATTAAGAATTCAGAGCAGAGGCAGATTCTCTGCATATTCTGGCAAATGTGCTGTAGTGGCAAAAGTTTTAAATAAACAGGACCTGGGAAACCAAAGGCAACTGGCTTTGATTAATTGCAGATTTTATTTAGATAAGCTGGCTCACTACACACTCTTCAAGGTCTGGCTGCACAAATTGCTTCAGAGCCTTTGAGGTATTTTTCAAACAAAGGAGAGGGGGTGTAGAGGTCAAGAAATCCAGAGACCCAAACTCCTTTTTCTATTTTTTAAAGCTTATGCTGCACTCAATGATTATTTTCCTAGCTTTGCTTTGTTGGAAATATTTATCCACTGTATCCAACTTTTATATTACCAGTAAATATCTATTTGTAACAATATTTAAAGTGGTTTTAAAACCTAAAGTTTTTTTACCATAATGCATTCGCTGCATTAGGGTAAAAAAAAAACTTTTACATGCAGCTCTCCCCGTCCCCTCTAAATACTTACCCGAGACCCATCTTGATCCAGTGCTGTGCATTCTCTCCCTCCTCACTGAGCTCAATGAGAGCAGTGGGAGCCATTAGCTCCTACTGCTGTCAATTAAAATCGGAGATAAAAAATCAGGGGTGGGGCCACGCCTGCAGAGTACCCCCCCCAATAAGCAGCTTGCTAGGGGGTGTAATCATAAGGCAGGAGTGCCATGCGGGAACCCCAGAAGAGGTGGATCAGGGCTGCTCTGTGCAAAACTGTGCAGAGCAGGTATGTATGACATGTTTGTAATTGAATAATGTAATAATTAATTATAATAATGTAATATAAAAAAAAAAGAAAAGAAAAAAAGATCCTTTGCAATCACTTTTAGATCCAGGTTTTAGATACACCAGTTTTATAGCAAATTCAATCATCAGCTGTTTTAACACAACTATGCATTAGAATATATACCAACTTACATTACATATATCATATTCAGGGGCAGACTGACCATTTGGTCACTCGAGCACTGCCAGAGGGCCCCATGCCACTAGGGGGCCCCATCAGGGTTGCCAGCCTCAGTAAAACTAGGGACAGTATGTAAAAATCTGTGTTTTTAAAAAAAAAGTTTATAGCTGCCCCGCCTCTCCAGTACCTTTTCATTGTGTGTATGTATACTGTTTGTGTATATTGTGTGTGTGTGTATACTGTGTATGTATACTGTATGGGCCAGATCCACAAAGAAGTTACGTCGGCGTATCTATTGATACGCCGCGTAACTTCTAGGATGCTCCGGCGTATCTTTGTTTTGTATCCACAAAACAAGATACACCTGAATGGGGGCTAGATCCGACTGACGTACGTCTTAGTACGCCGTCGGATCTTAGGTGCATATTTACGCTGGCGGCTAGGTGGCGCTTCCATTGATTTCTGCTTAGAGTATGCAAATTAGCTAGATACGCCGATTCTCAGAACGTACGACCGGCCGGCGCATTTTTTTTACGTCGTTTATGTAAGGCTTTTTTTGGCGTAACGTTACCCCTGGGTCTATGAGGCGTACGCAATGTTAAGTATGGACGTCGGGCCAGCGTTGAATTTTACGTTGTTTCCGTAGTTTGCGTAAAACGTTCACGAATAGGGCTTTGCGTAAATTACGTCCACGTCGAAAGCATTGACTATTTGTGAGGTGATTTCAAGCATGCGCACTGGGATACCCCCACAGACGGCGCATGCGGCATTAAAAAAAAACTTCATTTACGTGGGGTCAAGTTGAATTAACATAAAACACGCCCACATCTTTGTCATTTGAATTCCGCACCCTTACGCCGACACATTTACACTACACCACCGTAACTTACGACGCAAATTCTTTGTGGATAAGGAACCTCCGCACTAAGTTACGGCGTAGTGTATCTGAGATACGCTACGCCCGCTTATATTTACGCCGAGGTACGTGGATCTGGCCCCTTGTGTGTGTGTATACTGTGTGGCCCCATAATCTCCTATTGCCCGGGGGCCCCATGAGTTGTCAGTCTGCCCCTGATCATATTCTATGTGTTGCTAGCTTTGCATGCATGATCTGGATATCACCTTTCTGTTTAAGGCTCACCTGTTACCACCCTACCCATGCTCTCCTTTATTAGTCAGCATTAACTATTTTTAATTTATTTATTTAATTTATTATTTTTAAATTAATAAAAATGTATACAGTTACTACCTGGTTTCTGGCCTAGAACAAAATGTCAAACATCTCAGACTTCAGGGGAATTATTTTTATCTGGAGAAGGGGTCTTTTTAGCTAAGCAAACCCACCTGCCTGCATGCCTGAGCTAAAGACAACGCTAATGTTTAGACAATGTTCAGGGTTACATATCCCCCACACACACATACAGCTAACCACTGGAAAGATCAGTGTATTGCTGTTTCTCTGACTCCTGCTGACATGCCCCCCCCTGCAGTGTCCACCAAATCTCTCTAAGCTCCTTATATAGCTCAGAACAGAGGTAATTTTATCACTTCAAATAATTAAAATAACAAAAAGGTTTTTATCATTTGAATTTTGTCATGTTACAACCAAAAAACGTAAATGTATTTTAATGGGACTTTATGTGATAGACCAACACAAAGTGACACTAATAGCTAGATTCAGGATGGCGAGCGCATACTTGCGGCGGCGTAGCTTATGGCATTTAGCAAACAACGTAACATTTTCGAATTTCGACGCGGGAACGGCGGCCATACTTAACATTACTATTCCATCTATTTGATGGAATAACTTTAGGCCTGCTAATGCGTTACGTAAATGGCGTATCTGTACTGCGTCGGCCGGGCGTACGTTCGTGAATAGGCGTATCTACTGATTTACATATTCTACGCCGACCGCAATGGAAGCGCCACCTAGCGGTCAGCCTAAAAATTACACTTTAGGATACGAGGGTATAAGACACTTACACCGCTCGTATCTGAGCCTAATTTAAGCGTATCTGGTTAACAGAATACGCTTAAATTAGCGCTGACGCAAATTCTGACTTAGGCTGGCGTATCTACTGATACGCCAGCCTAAGTCTCTCTGAATCTAGCTAATAGTTGTGAAGTGGAAGGAAAATGATAAAGCGTTTTCAAAATGTTTTACAAATAAATATGTGAAACGTGTTGCGTGCATTTGTATTTAGCCCCCCTGAGTCAATACTTTGTAGATCTACCTTTCACTACAATTACAGCTGTAAGTCTTTTTGGGGGCGTCTCTACCAGCTTTGCACATCTAGAGAGTGACATTTTTGCCCATTATTCTTTGCAAAATAGAATGGAGAGCATTTGAACAGCAATTTTCAAGTCTTGCTACAGATTTTCAATTGTATTGGTTATACATTTTTTTGTGTTAAAATACAACTTGTTTTTGTTTTTCATTTTTCCATTATTATTATTTATTTTTTTGGCATAAACTGGCAATGTTTCAAAACATAACATATATAACTCTGGAACTTTACAAAGTTCAACATTGAAAAACTTGAGGGCAATATCAGACATTATAGTGTGTCCAAAATGTCTTGATCTTGCCTTCATCAGATGGGGTGATGTCAGCCCTGAACAAGCCAAATTTTGTACACAATATGTACACAAATTGTGCGGCAAAATGGGTATTTTCCTCCTGATCCCATGCCTAATGTCAACATGTGCTATCTCCCATCATGGGAGATCAATGGACGTGTTTAGGGGGTGCAACCCCTTCCTCTCATCTACTTGAGTTGCGAGGAAGGGGGTTGCACCCACAAAACATGTACATTGAGATCCTCTGATGGGAGATAGCACATGTTGACACACTGTGTGCATCTTCAAAATTTGGCTTGAAGAAAGTAGAATATTTTGTTGAAATAGTGCTTCAAAAAAAAAAGGGGGGGGGGGGAATTTGTGTTTATTTAGATTCGCCACAAAATATCAATCATGTTCTTACATTTTTGATCCATAAGATTGATATTATTCCTCATGATGTCTAGTTCTCGACTACACCCCATGATTTCCTTTATTAAAATGTGTGCACTAGCACTTGTGAAACGAGGAGTTTCTTCTTCACCAACATGTTCATCACCTAAAAATAAAAAAAAAGGTATTACAAATATGCAGGCCTACATCTATTACCTGAATCTGTGGTAACACCTGTTGTGGTGACAATTCCCACCACTTCATCCACCTCTCCCTACTCCACATCTTCATCTTGGGGGATCTCTCTGGTTCCCTTCTTTAGGAAATGTGGGGTTCCTGGTGTCCTCTGAGTGGTGTCTTCCAAGTCTTTGCTCCCCTATGAGAATGAAACAAAAGGTATACTTAGCACAAAAATTTGGCCCTAGACTTTATCCAGACTGGCCCACTTTGACAGGTCTCTCCCATGGTGGCGAGACAACTCCCTCACCCCCCCCCCCCCTGGCCACTAGCCGTTCTACTTTATTAGAGTAGAACGGCTGGTACTTTCCCAGTGGGGAAGATAGACATTATTTCACTTGGGGAAAATAATCAGTTCGGTGCCCCCCTTATGGGACAAGATTAGGCAGAAGTGAGAAACTCCCAGGCCATAGCTGTTGAGTCAGCTGTCTGTCCCCTCCCCCATGCTCCTCTGTCGTCCCCCTGCTTCTCTGTTCCCCTCAGGTGAGCGCTGCGGGAAGGGAGAGACAGAGGAGCAGAGGGGGGCGGCGGTCCGCTGTCACTGAAGCCGGCCCACTGAGCCATCGGCCCACCGGGAAACTCCCTGTAGTCCCAATGGCCAGTCCATCCCTGCTGGAGCACCTGTGTGGGGCACCCTAAAAAGGTTGTTCTGGTGGCCCACACTAGTGCTCCAGAGTCCAGATGTGTAAACAGCTGCTGAGTGTCCTCTCCTTTACACTAATTCAAGTTTGCATTTCATTCTAGTTAAAACACATCTAGACAACAATGTTCAAAAAATGTTTTACGACAAATAGGCATGACCAAATATTTTTTAGCTGTATCTGCCCAAAACATCATATTTTGTATAACCCATTTTGTATAATCATTGGGGGCTTCACATAACGGTCTCTGTCAGGTCTTGCAGATAGGTAGACTTTCTCTTAGCAAGGTTTAGTATCACTAAGAAAGTGAGCGTTGATAGGTATCTTTTCATAGATATCGATCAAGTTCATTGATACAGAGCAAGATTGTTTGCACAGGGATACTACCAAAATTATGGTGAAGACAAACTATGATGCTTCTTTTGCTCCAGTTATAGAACAAAGAACTTTTTGAACATTGTTGACAATAGTAGCCCAATAGAATAGGATTATGAAATATCATATAATTAAAACAGCTTTTCTCAATGGTGACACTAAAGAGAAGGGGTACATCACACAACCAGAAGACATCTTGTTTTCAAGTTACATAGATCATTGTAAGGACTCAAACAGTCAGCTAGAGCATATAATTAAAAAATGAATAAAGGCTTATTAGACCAAGTGACAAAAGGACTGGAATGCAAATAAGAGAGTAATGCAGTACCAAAAAAAAGACAAGACATGAACCTGAGATTATCTGCAAATAGTGACCCAGAACTAATAGGATATGTGAACTGGGCAGGTGATCCTGCTGGGCGAGCAGGAGAGTCAGGATGCTCTCTACGTTGCAGATAGGGAAAAGAGCTGTGTGTTAGTGGGCATCCTGACTCTTCTGCTCGCCCCCTCCCCCCTAAAGGGAGGGGGCGAGCATGACACTCCACACCAGGGAGAAAGCCTTGCATTACTGTGTGAAGTTACAGACAGAAGAACAGGAAGTGAGGATTTCTCAGAAGAAATAAAGACATTTAGAAGCAAAATCGAAGGATGAGGTAAGAGAAGGAGGACTGCACTAAGGTAAAGGAAGCTATTTAGGGGATTTTTTTACCTTTACAACCCCTTTAATCCCTTTTGTTAAAGAGTAATTCCCCAAAAAAAGTTCCCCACTACCGTGTTTCCCCGAAAATAAGACCTAACCCGAAAATTAGACCTATCGTTATTTTCCAGGAGGGCTGCAATATAAGCCCTACCCTAAAATGGTTGTAACATCCTATAATCCACTCTATTACAGTAGTATATAATGTACAATGTGTGTGTTTCTGTAATATAATTGCGGGGAAGAGAGCTCCGACGGGTCACAGAAGCGCCGAATGGCGTTATAACGAAGGTATTTGGCACAATTATATTACAGAAACACACACATTGTACATTATATACTACTGTAATAGAGTGGATTATAGGATTTTACAAGCATTTTAACACTGGGGATTCTTGTCAGGCAGGGAGAGAGAGGGGGAGAGAAGACAGCACATTACATGGTAAGACCTACACTGAAAATAAGCCCTACTGTGGGTGCTCTATGTACATTGCAGGGATTTTATCAAACTTTTCTGCAGATTCCTACCTTTTGTTATTCTGAAGAAATGGCTGTTTGTTTGTCTGTGTCTATGTGCATGGGAGTGATTTCATAATTATCAATCAGCTGCTGCACTTGCAAGGCACTAATGAGAAAAGTGGTAGGGTTTGCATCCCTCTAGATGTGATTTGCCTTTTGGGAAATTCAGTGAGGCAATCACACAAGCAGGAAATTATGTTTCTGTACACATTCTGAGATAAGATATACCTGTCCTCAAATCTCAATAGCTTGTACATGCATTTAAACTATCAGGTGCTAAAGGGGTGTGATCACATGGTAATACTACAAATTCTGGATAAATCCTCTGCACACTGCTATACACCCTTTCCAGCAAACAATGCAATGAATAACAGGGATTTTTAGTTCACACATATTGCAATACATGTTTAAACTGGCCAATAGCATCAAAGTAATCGTGTACACTTCCAGGTAGCCATATTGCATTGCATTTTACTAAAAAAAATTACAGCACTGCAGATTGAAAAGGAAAGGTAATTTTTAATTGCATATGCTAGATTATAAAAAAAAAAATTTGCTAATTTTTTTCCCACTAAAATGGAGCTACCCTTTAATACATGACAATGGGAACCCAGTGAACTATGGAGAACACATGAGAAGTTATGTTCATGCAAGTACAATATGTGAAAAATGATACTACAGCGCTAAATTAAATAATCAAAAATATACCATTAATAAATCACCAAATAATAAAAAGCTGCAAAAATATTGTAGTGGGTCAAACAAAGTGAAAAAGTGAAATATGTAAATAATTGCGCTAATTACTAACTTAAATAATGATGCCAACCGTGCTAAACAGTGATTAAAGCTCTGGGTATAATAACACAGAAAAAACAATATAAGAACAAATCCACAAAATATGTCCAATTGTGCTTAAGATGTGCACCAGTGGTTCAAATGAAAAACAACACCCAGTTCAGTGCAGTGATAAAAAATCCGATGTGATCACAGACACACTCCTGCTTCACAGATAAGGGATCTCCTCCACACAGACACCGATTTCAGTTAAGGATCTCAAACATCAGACATCAAACACAGTAGTATCTCCACTCCCGGCCAAGAGCGGAGATGACGTTACCAACAGCTCACTTCCCTCACGTGTATCGTGGCTGTGCACGCCACTTAATCATAGGGTACCCTATGATTAAGTGGCGTGCACAGCCACGATACACGTGAGGGAAGTGAGCTGTTGGTAACGTCATCTCCGCTCTTGGCCGGGAGTGGAGATACTACTGTGTTTGATGTCTGATGTTTGAGATCCTTAACTGAAATCGGTGTCTGTGTGGAGGAGATCCCTTATCTGTGAAGCAGGAGTGTGTCTGTGATCACATCGGATTTTTTATCACTGCACTGAACTGGGTGTTGTTTTTCATTTGAACCACTGGTGCACATCTTAAGCACAATTGGACATATTTTGTGGATTTGTTCTTATATTGTTTTTTCTGTGTTATTATACCCAGAGCTTTAATCACTGTTTAGCACGGTTGGCATCATTATTTAAGTTAGTAATTAGCGCAATTATTTACATATTTCACATGCAAGTACAATGGGGTTGATTTATTAAAACTGGAGAGTGCAAGATCTTGTGCACCTGTACATACTAAGCAGAGCTACACCAGATTTTGCACTCTCCAATTTTGTAAATCAACCCCAATGTCTCTCATTGAAAAGCAAGACAATGCTATCAAACTTCTTTGGCTCATTCACGTGTCTGTGTAAATTTCACCTTTAGCTATTGAGCATTGTAAACAGCAGACTTTTTATAGCAGATTTTTTTTTAAATCTAGCCTAAAACCCCCATTTGCTAGCTGGATAGGACACAATATTCATCTGAGAGTGTGAACACCATATAATAAGCCAAGTTGTGTTGTGGAGTAAGAGCTATAAAGGAGATATCCAGCCTCCTGGCACAAAAAAATAAGATATTGGAGAAGCTACTCAGTTAGTATTTTTGGTATTATTCATCCAATATTGGTCAATTAGATCTGAGTTGATATATATCTTCAAAATTAAAACAAAATTAGTTTGAAAATATTATTATATACCTTTTATTTCATTGGTGTAGCTATTTAAATACTGTAGTTAAAGGTGTTTGCAAACAGACCCTCTTAAACCCACTTGACATCTTATACACTATATAAGTAGTCCCTCATGAATTCATTATCAATATTAAAAAAAAATGCATGGCCTAAAACTATCATTACATAAGCTCACATGTACCCCCTCTGTCCTCAGCCCACCAGCACGTTCCCACCATATCATAGTAAATGCAATAGTTAATGGTGGTGCTTTCTGGCCTGAAAGGGTTAATGAGCTGTCCTTTTTCTTGGTAAAGGTCAGTAGAGAACCATGTGCTCTAAATAAAATAAACACCCTATCAAGTTTCAGGCAGATCTTTCTCCTAATTAAGTCATCAGCTCTTGATGAAAAAGGTACTATTATAGTTCAGCTTCCCTTGCAAGTCCCTATGGGAAATGTAGAGACCGGTAATGTATTTAATACCCTCTACAATAGCCTAACATGTATTTTCCCCTTTGGCATTTTACCTTTCCCTGGACCTTATGACAGAGCCTAAAATAAAAGAGTTAATTGTAACATGCTTACACATGGTTGGGCATGTTATCGGTTTCTTACAAGTTTCTATATGGTGGCACAGTGGTATATGCAGTCCCTAGTACATAGAGTACCAGAATATGTTAACTTGTTATGTGAGCAATGTATAGTAAAATATTCAATTTTCAAATTGAGAAACTCATGTAGCTATATTAGGAGCAAATCAATAAGAAAATGTAGTCTTAAAAATACATTTAACTTTTACATTGCCTTTTTTTAATGTTTTTTCCAAGCAAAAGATTATTTGCCCTGATGTCTTGGGACTTCCCAATGACCTCCCATTACACCCTTGACCTCCTCCTGAATTGTCCTTTTAGTTACATCTTTTGAAGACTTTGAGTTGCTGGCTTCATCCTTAAAATATGGATGTTTTTAATAGTATAAAAAACGTTTCTACTTGGGCCCCTTGTACAGCAGGGCATCTAGCTGCTGTGCGTCCTACCTGGTGTTTTAGTTAGGGTTGCCAACTCATCCCTTTAAAACAGAACACATATTAATTACACAGGTTCTGAGGCTAATTTAATGCAAATAAGGCACCAAGTGAGTTTAAATTACCTCCTTAATCAGCCACAGAACCTGTGTAATTAATATGTGTTCTGTTTTAAAGGGATGAGTTGGCAACCCTAGTTTTAGTGCACAGGTAAAGCAGCCTGTCCCTCTACCCGCAGCCTGCCATAGACTATAGCAGGCTGCGACTGGATGTGATTGAATGCGGTACTAAGTGGTACTCACATTTAGGGCCCTATGTGTTCAATGATGAACACCTGGAATCAGTAGTGGCCCGACCATTAGGGGTGCATGAAGGGGGGTTTGAAACACGTGGATAAAGCCAGAGGCTCTAATAGGCTTCAAAAAAGGGTGGGTTTGGGGCGCAGTGATCACAACCAGTTGTGTGAGAAAAGCAAATGAATATTCGCTATTCTCACACTGATTCTCCTCCTAGCCAATCAGAAAGTGGGTTGTGAGACCTGTTTTCCTATAGACTGAAAGGAGAAGCAAGGTTATTGGCCAAGAGGGAGAAGGAGGGAGTGGGAGGCATGTGGCCGAGGGAGAAGCAATAGAAGACCAATGGACCCACCTGCAGCCTATGGATCTGGGAGCCACAGTGCCCCCAGCAGGTGAGCCCATTCCTGACAGTGTCACTTTAGTGTGAATCTAGTCATAGTGCAGCGTGAGTGTAGTTTGACCATTAATTTTTACTTTAGTTTATTTTGTCTGGGCAGATTTCCTGCAGTATATACTGCGTTAGTGCATGTTTAACGCAGTATATTTCAGTGCGTTACTGCATGTTTAACGCAGTACATTTCAGTGCGTTACTGCACTTTTACTGCAGTATATTTCAGTGTGTTGTGCACATTTAATGCAGTATATTGCAGTGCATTCCTTGTGTGTTTAATGCAGTATATTTCAGGGTGTTAGTGCACGTTTAACGATGTATATTTCAGTGCATTATTGCGCATTTAGCGCAGTATATTTCAGTGTGTTACTGCCCATTTAACGCTGTATATTTAAGGGATGCAATTCTGCTCCTCTTCACTCCTCACCTTGTTGTGGAAATTTTATGAAGATGTATTTAATATGTATTGTCATAGTGTCTCCCAGTGTTAGTACTCCTGCAGCCCGCTCTAAGAGCTGACAGGGGCAGACTGACGTTGGTTGAGTCCCGTCTGGTAGTGGAAAACTTCCTGAGGTTGGAGAGAGGTGTGTGTAGAGTGGGGACATGTCCACCAGCGAAAGGGCCCCTGTGCAATGCACAGACGTTCATCTGGAAGGGATGTGTTCACTCTGCAAAGACTTTATCGGTTAAGAGCGGATATATGCTTATGTCACCGCAGGGTGCCTGATCAACACATAGGTGGGCCGTGGCATGCCCCTGCAGATAATATCCCATCCACAGGAACGGTAGTATAATCCGTGTATGTGTTCTCTGAACAATGCAGAATAAGGATTCACACCAACGGTAAAAACTGGAGCCTTTGAATTGTTATGGTTGGGAAGAGCATACATGACTTCAAGCCATGCGGCTTCCTTTGTCTAGTTCAAGAGCATGGCTTCCAGGTACAGGGGGCAGGAAATCATACACACTGTCCCTGCCCAGACATGCCCATAAGACTCCCCTAGTCACTGTTCACTGGTTGTTGTATAACCCCTCCTGTTTGAAGGAATGTCTGTGCTTGATTGGTCGATTGTGAAACTAGCAAGCTCTTTTGTTATATAAATAAAGATTTACTCCCAGAACGAGGCAGTTGGTGGAGTTGAGGATGTAAGCACGTAAGCTGTGGTAATGTCTGTTTACTTGGGGATATGCGAGAAACTGAGTGATACTAAGATGCATTATACCATTAGGCTGGGAGGGGGCGCTTAAAGGGCAGGAGATAAGGATTACGCATGGCGTATAGTGGAATTTCCACGACAACCTTTGCGGTCGACCCCCGCTATACCTCATGACCTCTCAGCAGACTCCACTGACAGGGATGATGGTATAGCGCAGGTTGTCCCAGGTTCACCACCAGCTGTAGACGATAGCGGGTACATTTTTCTGCCCCATTTACTGCAGCGAAAAAAATATATACAGTCACTGCCACACACATGCCCAGTGTTTAAGTGCAAGCTTGTCAAAGCTGCTGGCTTTACAACTCCTGCCTTTCCGTCTGGTGGATTCTGCCCCTTCTGTGAATTTGCAGAATGTGCTGTACCACAATGGCAGGTTCCCAGTCACTATTTCTTTTCACGTAAGGCCATTCCAGCTCTCTACCATCATGTGGAAAGCAATGTTGTGGCATCGTTGGGAAAGTCAGCCGCAAGGTCCATGTTACTGCTGAAACGTGGTCCAGCAAGCACTATATTTATATTTATATATTTAATTCACAGCACACTGGGTAACTCTGCTTGAAATTTGGAAGGGTGCAGTACAGGGCTCAGTGCTACAGCTTGTTGAACGACCACTTCTCCATACAGCTTGTGGTGATGATGCAAGATTTGTCAGCTCTACCCCCTCCTCCTCCTCCATGCCCTCCTCTGCTGAATAAACCATAAGTATCCCCCTAAGCGTTCAAGGGGCTATTCAATGAGTCAGGCTAAAAGGTGCAGAGATTCAACACGCCAGCTGGAGCCAGGAATGGTGGTGTGTGATAATGACACAAAGCTACTGTCTGTCCTTAGACAGGAAAAGTTGACATGTGCCATGCCTGGCACATGTCCACAAATGGTAGTGCAGTGTTTCTTAAAGCGGTTGTATACCCCAAATTTAAAAAAGAAAAAAAAACTGCAAGGCAAAGGCATAATGAGCTAGTATGACTAGCATACTAGCTCATTATCAATTACTTACCTTAGATATAAGCCCCCGCAGCGGTCCTCCGGCACGTCCTCCGTCGCTGTCATGATACCCGGAGTGACTTCTGGGTATCGCCGCTCCGACGCTGTGACTGGCTGGAGCGGCGATGACATCACTCCCGCGCATGTGCGTGGAGCGGCACAATCCCCGCACATGCGCACATTTCTGGCAATTTCTGGCAGGCTCCCATTCAAGAGTCGGCGCACTCAGTGCGCCTGCGCCGGTGACATCGGTGCCCGCTTTTCAAGCACCTACAGGTGCCCGCTATTCAAGCACCTACAGGTAAGCCTTAATGTAGGTGCAAGTGGGCAGAGAGGGTATACAACCACTTTAAATAGGTACCCAGGGTTGGAAGATCTGCTAAAAAAGGCCAGAAGAGTCTGTAACAATTTCAGGCAGTCATACACAGTCAGTGCTCAGTTGGCTGAAATTCAGCGGGAATTCCACCTATCCGTAAACTGCCTGATTTGTGACATGCCCACCAGGTGGAACTTGACTTTGGCAATGCTGCAGTGACTGCAGTGACTGGTTTAGGCTAGCTCAGATGTATTTCCTCACGCCAATGCATGCATCAGTGACACAATCCCTGTTGTGTTCCTGCGGGAGCAGACTCTGCATGGCATTATAAACAGGGCACTTGAGGCAGAGCAGCGTGAGGAAGAGGAGGATTTCCTTTCCTCTCAAGGCCTTTATGCACACACCTTTCTTGCCACGCCACTGAAAACAAAAGAGGAGAGGGAGGAGAATTCTGGTAGTTTTGGAGGCATTGAAGCAGAGAAAGACATATGTCAACCAATGTTTTTCTGTCCCCATAACCCTTGGGAGTAGTACGTGGCTGGGAGGAGGCAGTTCCAGATACTGTATTCTCATGCCTCGGCGGTGCATGGGCTCCCTCATTTTTCAAAGCCTGAGAAAGGACCCGAGAATATGTAGCATCAAGGAGAAGGATTACTATTGGTTGGCAACCATCCTTGACCACCGTTACAAGGGGAAACTCTTAGAACTCATCCCGTTCCCCACAGAGGGAGCAGAAGATTAAATCTCTTGTGGACACCTTAAAGAGGAGTTTATGTAATGCCTTTTCCCAACTCTGGAGAGCTTTACAGTTGATGATCCACTGGGTTACTGGGTCATGAGAATAGACCACTGGCCAGAACTTGCCCAGTATGCAATTGAGCTGCTGGGTTGCACTGCATCCAGAGTGCTTTCCGGCAGTGCTGCCAGTGTTTTTTGTGACAGATAAGAGAGTGTGTCTGTCCACAGACTCCATGGACTGGCTGACATTTATGAAAATGAATCTATCACGTACCTGGATTGTCAGCCTGATGTGTAGAGGAGAGCCTCTCTTGCTGCACCGGCTTGTGGGCCCCAGAGGTTGAGACAGCAGCCACAGAAGCACGGTGACGCAGGAGTGCCTAGGATCAGTTCAGTATCGGTATGGCTGGATGCTCGTCGCTAGAGATGCAGCAGGCAGACTGGTAAGGCCAGGTGGACCAGAACTGTTGGCAGACTGGATCACAGGTGAAGCAGGAACTGGTGCGATTTGTAGCGCAGAACTGCAGCAGGCTGGAGGAGCAGATGAAGAGTCAGGCAGGACTGGTCGGAGACGTTCTGGCGGATCATGCAGAGCAGCAGGCAAAAGAGAAGTCCAAAAGCAAGCCGAAGTCAGGGTATCAAGCAGACAGGGTTAGTGAGAGAAAACCGGGTCAGAGATCAGAGGTCAGCACAGGTAACAGGTTTCAGAGCACACAGAAGCTGCAGACAAAACAGCAAAGAGTCTTTGGTGCACTCACTTTAAATAGCCCCTTTGGCGCCGACCTTGGTGACAGGCGCACGTGTGCACACGCTGACGTGCTGTGAATGTGTGAGTCCGCTGTGCGATTCCTGCTGCACGCCCATGCCTTCCCTGACAGAATTAGTCCTGGATTAGCAGCAGCTATCAAGCCCCTGATGCCAATGTCGCTGATTAAGTGCTTTCTGGATCTGGAATCTCTGAAAGACTGTCTAGGCTGACTAGCTTTGTGGGTGTTAATTTCATCTGGAAGAAATTTTTTGGTGTAGGTTTCATAGACACAATTAACACCAAAGGACCAATTTTTCCACACCTGTTTGGCAGGTGCATATCATTTCCTTTTTTGATAGCAAGGCCAAATCTTGCTTTCATCAAAAAATCGCTAAAATTGTGGCCTCATCATACAGACTGGCTGTCCAAGCCGTTGTTTATAAAATAAAGAAAGCTTGAATGGAACTTTTTTTTTTATAAATGTCATTATTACTGCAGCAGGTTTTATACACGGTACAGATGTGCCACATTTCAGACAGACTAAGGGGACCCCCAACACTATATTTAAGAGAAGTATGTTTGTTTGTTTTTATTTACCCATTATACTTACCTAGGTGGATGCAGCATTGGACCGATGCTGCACCTGTCCCCCGCCGCCTCTGCACTGAGAACTGAGACGTATTTACCACCGATGGCTCTCTCAGCTCCCCAAGTGGAGAGCTACTGCCTGTCATTCAGCAGCTCTCTTCTCTGCTCCTCCACGCTCAATGGAGCACTGAGCTGTGGAAGGTCGGGGGGGGGGGTTGTCTCAGTCTCTCAGCGGCTCACGGGCCTCAGTCCAGGTACCTGGTGGATCAAGACTTTATTGTCGTGCCTGGACTGATTCCAGTGACGTCAGCAGAGAGCGGACTTCAGACTGCTCTCTGCTGAAAATGGGTTACAGTAGTGCAAAACTAATTACACTCCTGTGACCCATAGGACAAGCCCAGCCAAATTGCTCAGGCTGGACTTCTCCTTTAAAGGAATTTTTTTTTATTACTGTTATTTCTCATTTTTATGGTTTCACTTTAAGCATCAGTAAATCACTGCTCATTTAAAAATTATGTTTTTTACAAACTTTTTAATTATTAATACATTTCCCCCAGGGCAATACCTGGACCCCCATAACCAATGTATGCCCAATTACTTGCATATAAGCCTTCAAAATGGG
The DNA here is from genome assembly GCF_905171775.1 of Rana temporaria. Taxonomy (NCBI): domain Eukaryota; kingdom Metazoa; phylum Chordata; class Amphibia; order Anura; family Ranidae; genus Rana; species Rana temporaria. Next base: position 60,010,306 of record NC_053501.1, read on the forward strand.
CACTTTTGATTTTTCCAGTTGGGATCCCATAGACTTCAATGGGGTTCATTATTTGGTTCCAAAACAATTGCGATGTTCGAAAGTTCTGTCGCGAACCGAACAGGGGGTCGTTTGGCCCATCTCTAATAAGTAGCTTCATGCTAGAACATGGTTATCTAGTCTACAGAGGAAAGCAGAACTTGCATCCTTGTAGCTAGTCCTATGTGAGAGCATGTTATGTCTTGCACTCAGCAAAACAAATTCATGATTGGCAACTATACCCCAAATTTTTTATTGCAAACAAGTTATAAAGACTGTGCCAAATTAGAGCTTTGACTTGCCCATTGTTCAGTAAATCACTTGTGCTACTTTCTTGTAGGAAGATTATTGCCTGCCTGGGTTGCCATTTTTAAAGGACCAGACCATCCAAAACTGATATTTCAGTATACACATTTTATATTTAATATATTCTGGAGAATGAAATCGGGGGTGCTGGATGGGACTGGATTAGCAACTCAGACGACTTCTGTCTTACTCAGAATCGCCGGGCTGAAAAGATTGATACTGGGATGATGCCTGTAAGTGCAGGCATTATCCTGGTATAACCACTGCAACCCAAGGACATCAATTTACGTACCTTTGGCAGCAAGTGGTTAATCAAATCTCCAAGAGATGATCAGACAGGGCAGAAACAATAGGTGACTCAATTAACAATGGGGATGCACATCTAGGAGGCACACAATGGAAGCGACATACTTAACATTAAACATATAACACCTTTAAAAAAACAGACTATAGCAGAAGACCCTAGTATCAGGTTGCTTTGAGCTGATTATATTAACATCTACTCTGAGTCTCATAATCTGAAGCAGTCGGTTTGGGCATAGAGACCCCAAATATGTATCTGGGAACTCCAGTTCCCAGAGTCTGTGTGTTTTGGGGAGACATGGACTTGAATCCAAAGCAAGATCACTCCAAGTGTCCCGCAGGTAAACACCTCCCAAAGAGGCCCATAGTCAGTAGGCAGGAGGCCACCCTGCAGTCCCCCAAAAAGCCCCTGTCCTGGTTGGGTCTGTCACACCCACAATAGGAGGAACATAGGGTAAAAAGATTAAAAGTAAACAAAAACAAATATTTGGGGATAATCATCTGTGTGAGAAACAGCAACCTCAATTTCCTATAAGAGGCATAACATATAAGCTGCTTAGTGGAGTCCATGAAATATCTGTAAAGCAAAAAACATGCACCCATATCAATTGGCATGTGGTGAGAGCTCAGTAGGTAGAGAAAAATTCACATTCTGGATTTTCAACACACTATTGCCAAAACATAACTGGTGACAAAATAGATAGAGCAGGTATGAAAGGGCACATAATTTATATGTGCCTAGGGCAGCATGAATGCTTAATACAGCCCTGGGTGACATAGCTAGGAACATGGGATATGGAGTTAAGTGCATTTGCAGGAACTCACATGCCAGAAATAACATAAAACAGATTCCAAATTCCAAATTCTGTACTGGTATAGTATATATTCACACACATATATATATATATATATATATATATATATATATATTTTTTTTTTTTTTATTATTATAATAAACTCTATTAAAAGACTCTATTATAAAAATGTAAAGAAAATGTAAAGAAATTAGAATATGTGATTTGACAAACAAGTAAACATATTTATTTATTCTGACAAATGAGTCAATCCATCCAATGCTGTTTTTGATTATGGATAGATACCGGCAAGTTTACTCACCCAATGGTTTCTCCTATTTGTCAGGAATTTAAGGGGCCAAGCTAGCCCCTTTCTTCCTTGTCTACACAAAATGGACTCAGTCTAGTGCACAAATTATCAAAAATGTTTCAATTTCTTTTGCATATAAAAAATGTAGCGCTTCCCTCCTCCCCCTACCCCATCCCTGTGAGGGCCGCTAGAAGATGACTGCCCCAAAAGGTTGCCCTGACCCTGCAAGCCACCCGACACCTCTGACACCCTGTGTTTGGACATGTTTTTAAAGGTTAATGCTATACACAGACACCAAATTGTAGCAAAGTAAACAAGTATTTCTTTACTTTAAGTTCCTTAGGCAAATAAGCACACAAATATCTTGGGCAAATATCATTCAGTTTGATACTCTTACTTCTGAAAGATATGAAGAAGGCAAGAAGTGCAGCAGAAAATCACTATAAATAAACAGTAATAAACAATATGCCCTGCAAGAGCAAATGTGAAAGGGAAAAGCATGACATTTGGTGTCAGACTGCTCCTTTAAAGTCCTGATGTCACTGACCCAACAAGTTTGTAGCAATATTATAACAGGTCATAAGAAATAAAATACTAAGCTCTGAGTGGGGTTCCCCTTTATGTGTGCGGCTGTTCCCCGTAATGTGTGCAGGCTTAATGCACAAAGTCCTTTAAATGGAATTAGAAAGGAGCAGTCCTTATGCTGTAGTTGTCCAGGATCTTCAGCTAACTCAGCCAGGGCTTGGGGTTGTAAGTGTTGCTGTGCAATGGTGACCAGCAATAAGAACAGCAAACTAAAGTTAGTGAGAAGTAATGAGATAAAGGTGTCTGCATGCAGTGTCTTCTTGAGTTGCACACATGGTGGGCTTCTGCCCGGCTCACCAATCCAGAAGAAACCAAGGCTCAAGGGAAAAGGATGCCCCGGGAAAAGAAGAACCTGCAACCAGTAAAAGACACCTGATTACCTTCAGCCTACTGGGATTCAGCTGGCCCTGTAATGATGACAATGAGAGTATAATGAGACAATGAGAGTGACTCCGGATAGTCACTCTGCCAACAGGAAACTGACAAATGGGTTCGGAGGAGGCACACAGCTCACACACCCCTTGCCGCACAGGCCTCACTGTCTGCTCGCAGCTTCCAGCAACCAGATCGCTGCTTCACACTGAAGGCAGTAGTCCCAAGAGAGAGATTCCTCCCCAGAACAGCCTATTTATCTCCTCTCCCAGCATTCTCTCTCTCTCCCAGCCCGCTGGTACTTGTAGTCTGTAGCAGTCTGGTTCCCATGCAAATCCTGGCTCCGTGGACCATATATCCCACAATCCCCTGCTACCAGCTGTGGTCTCTGCTTTCTCTGCATTCAGGAAATTCTGACATAATGCCCAGGCTGAGCATTAGAGAGAAACAAGCTCACTACATCCATTGTTGCCGAATGTCTATGATAACACAGGTAAGTTAGTGAGCACCTGGCTACATCAACTTTTACATTTTAACTATACAACTGTACCCTCAGCCTTGAAAAGTATATCCAGTGGGTAAAAACATTGTGGGGGGGGGGGGGATATTTACTAAAACTGGAGCAGTTGTGCATGGTAACCAATCATCTTCTAGGTTCAGCTTGATCAATTGAAAAGGAATGCCAGGTATGGATTTTTTATACATAGTTACATTGCTCCAGCCTGTTTAAAATCCAGTGGTACAATGTCTCACTCTGCTCTGCACATGCTCAATTTCTCCCTATTTTTAGGCACTGTGCTGAAATTGTAGAGGCTGATCTGCTGACAGCCTAAAGGTTTAGTGCTGCTCAGGGGCTCTGGGCTTCAGAAAAATGGCAGCCTCTAGCAAAAGGTAACAGTAACAATGCTGAAGGCAATTTGAAGCACACACTAATTTTGGTAGCACAATTATTAATATGGGTAAAGTTACACTTTAAGCTTTGAAAATGAAAGCTAAAAGCGAAATGGTTGTTATGCACAACTACTCCTGATTCTAGCTGCTTCATTCTTATCAAATTCCCCTGACGAGCTGTGTTAGGTTTTATATAAAGAGTATGGGTTTGTTATTGCCTACATCTCGGCATGTACCAAGGCCAAACTATGGTAAAAAGACAAGCTCATGCTTCCTGATGTTTGGACTGTGTGATTTAAGATGTTATCCATGTACCTGACCACACGCAGAGTATTGTGCCTTTATAGGCAGTGTGAACCAGCACTAGCTACTACAGTATGTAATTGGATAATATTCATAGAACACTTTTTTAGTTGACATGTGAGCTTAATGCAAGGCAAGGTGCCACTTATATCCATGAGTATACATAAACACTAAAAGACAATTATACAAGCAACAAATGAAAAAAAACCATTACTGCAACATTACTGCACATGTCTGTGTTTGTCTATGAACCAGCCTCTCCCAGCCGTATGGTGAATGAATTTCAAGTTTGCATAGGCCAGAAGGGAGAGAGGGGGATACCCACGTTTACACCCTACCTCTCTCTGCCGCTGCCTTTCTAATAATTGCATGTTTTCCCTTCGGGCCGACTAAAGTCTTTTACTCTTTAATTGCAATTACACTCATTTACATAGCAGATGAGGCTAATTGCTGGTATTAGTTACCAAATGTAAGGCCGCATTGGGAGGGAGTAAAGTGCCCTACAGGTAGAAACGTGATCACAGCTTTAATTGAGGAGAGGTGGAGATGGAGTGGGTGGTGGGTCTGCAGAGAGAGGTGCCTTGTAAACTGCCAGGCCTGTGCCTGCTCTTAATATTAAAATATTATCAATGTCTGTTAACTCTTGATTTGCTATGCTAAATAAGATTATAAAGCAACAAATAGTTATTTTAGTAAGCAAAAAAATATTATATTTTTATATAATATATCTGTGTTGGTTCACAACCAAGTGGACTCCAGCTGTAATTCTTTTGTCCTGCAAAATTAAAAAAAGGGGTTGAAAAAGTTGAGAAGTGATGTGCATGCATTGCCCAGGAAGTATAGAAATTATATAAGCAGCTTTTCCTACAATACTCACCTCCAATCTAGTGTTGTCCCTCACAAAGTGTCCGCTCCTCAATTCTTGTGGGCACAGGTCAAATTGGGTCAAGGTCATAATGCTGTTCTGGTATTAAACATAATATATAAATATAAATATAAAATATAATACATATAAATATATATATCACCCAGAAATATAGAAAATACTGTATAAGCTGCACTCCAAAACTAAGGGCCAGATTCTGGTACAATTGCGGCGGCGCAACGTAACCTGTTTACGTTACACCGCCGAAAGTTTTCAGTGTAAGTGCCTGATCCACAAAGCACTTACCTGTAAACTTGCGGCGGTGTATCGTAAACACGTCCGGCGCAAGCCCGCCCAATTCAAATGGGGTGTGTACCATTTAAATTAGGCGCGCTCCCGCGCCGGACGTGCTGTGCATGCTCAGTTTTGAAATTCCCGCCGTGCTTTGCGCGATGTGACGTCATTTTTGTTGAACGGTGACGTGAGTTACAGCGTTTCGTATTCCCGGACGTCTTACGCCAAAAAAAAAAATTGGAAATTCGAAGCGGGAACGACGGCCATACTTTAACATGGCTCATGTAAAGTTAAGGCATGTAAAATCATGACTAACTTTGCGACGGGAAAAAATTACTAGCGACGACGTAACGAACGCGAAAACCGTCGTGGATCGCCGTAAATGCTCATTAGCATACCCGAGGCAGGAACAAGGCGAAAAACTCCACCCAGCGGCGGCCGAAGTATTGCATCCTAAGATCTGACGGTGTAAGTCAATTACACCTGTCGGATCTTAGGGCTATCTATGCGGAACTGATTCTATGAATCAGCCGCATAGATACGACAAGAGATACGACGGTGTATCAGGAGATACGCCGTCGTATCTCTTCTGTGAATCTGGCCCTAAGTTCTTACTTACAATGCCTTGAAAAAATATTCATACCGATTGGAATTTTCCACATTTTGTCATGATACAACCAAAAACTAAAATGTATTTTATTGGGATGTTTTGTGATAGACCAACCCAAAGTGGCACATAATTGTGAAGTGGAAAGAAAAATAATAAATAGTTTTCATTTTTTTTTACAAATAAATATGTGAAAAGTGTGGCGTGCATTTGTATTCAGCCCCCTAACTCTGACACCCCTAAATAAAATCTAGTGGAACCAATTGCCTTCAGAAGTCACCTAATTAGTAAATAGATCCCACCTGTGTGTAATTTAATGTTAGAATAAATACAGCTGTTCTGTGAAGCCCTCAGAGGTTTATTAGAGAACCTTAGTGAGAAAACAGCATCATGAAGGACAAGGAACACATCAGACAGGTCAGTGATAAAGTTGTGGAGTCCCTCTGCGGCTGTTTCGGCTCCTCCCCATATCAGCTAACCCCCATTCTGGGAAGTGCTCTCCCAAGGGGGTTAGATTGTGGGCGCGCTCCCATGATACAGTGATACAGTCGGTGGCTATAGCCGCCGACTATATCACTCGGTCCCTGCCCCCCGACACGCCATGTCATTGATTTGATTGACAGCAGCGGGAGCCAATGGCTGCGCTGCTATCAATCATCTAGTGAACAAGCTGAGAAGAGCTGAAAAGCCCAGTCGAGAAACCTGTGTGTTCACGACGTGGGACTTTCGAGGGCTCAGGCATCAGATGTTTCTTCATCTTAATGCATAGAAAGCTTTAAGGTGAAAAAACATTAACCTTTACAACCCCTTTAAAGCAGGGTTAGGTTATAAAAAAAAATATCCCAAGCTTTAAACATCTCACGAAGCACTGTTAAAATCCATAATCAGAAAATGGAAAGAGTATGGCACAACTGCAAACCTACCAAGACAAGGCTGTCCACCTAAACTGACAGGCCGGGCAAGGAGAGCAGTAATCAGAGAAGCAGCCAAGAGATCCATGGTAACTCTGGAGGAGCTGCAGAGATCCACAGCTCAGGTGGGAGAATCTGTTCACAGGACAACTATTAGTCGTGCTTTCCACAAATATGGCCTTTATGGAAGAGTGGCAAGAATAAAGCCATTGTTGAAAGAAAGCCATAAGAAGTCCAGAAGGTGCTCTGGTCAGATGAGACACAAATTTAACTTTTTAGGCCTAAAAGCAAAGTACTTTGTGCGGCGGAAAACTAACACTGCACTTCACCCTGAACACACTATCCCCACCACGAAACATGGTGGTGGCAGTTTCATGTTATGGGATGCTTTTCTTCAGCAGGGACAGAGAAGCTGGTCAGAGTTGATGGGAAGATGGATGGAGCCAAATACAGGGCAATCTTAGAAGAAAACCTGTTAGAGTCTGCAAAAGACTTGAGACTGGGGCGGAGGTTCACCTTCCAGCCAGACAACGACCCTAAACATACAGCCAGTATGGGCAAAACTGCCACTTTCAAGATGTGCAAAGCTGGTAGAGACATCTCCAAAAAGACTTGCAGCTGTAATTGCAGCAAAAGGTGGTTCTACAAAGTATTGACTCAGGCCGGGTACACACTATTGCGAATTAGATGCAGCTGGACACCTGAAACGGTTAACCAGGACGCACAGGACCCCTGCTGGAGCCGCATCTGCATCCAGTGTGAACCAAGCCTTAAGGGGGCTGAATACAAATGCATGCCACACTTTTCACATATTTGTAAAAAATTTGGAAAACCATTTATCTTTTTCTTCCACTTCACAATTACGTGCCACTTTGTGTTGGTCTATCACATAAAATTCCAATAAAATAAATTTTTATGTTTTTGGTTGTAAAATGACAAAATGTGGAAAATTTCAAGGGGTATTTATACTTTTTCAAGGCACTGTATTTAATGATTGCATATTTAATGATTGTCAAAAAGACTAAATACAATTATGTCCCTGCCCAAAATCAAGCTGGATGCATTTCACCACCGCTGGATTGCTCACAAGCAGCTTACTGCAGAAGAAGACAGCGGAGGGAGAAGACATGTTGGAGCTGTTTGTCTTTGTCAAAATTTTTTTTTTTTATATATTTTTGATACCTTTTTGGATAAATGAATAGGTGTACAATGTACCCCTTACTCATTTACATAGGGTGGGGGGTCTGGGATCTAGGGGCTTCCAGATTTCAATAAGCTGCCTGCCGGCAGACCCCCGCAACCACCGGCCAGGGTTGTGGGGAAGAGGAGCCCCCATGCCCCAAAGCACTTACCCCCCCAATGTTGAGGGCATGTGGTGCTCGCTCATCCTCCCTTTCCTGACCTGCCGTGCTGCATGGTCAGGTAAGGGGCTGGTATGGATTTTGGGGGGACCCTACATAATTTTTTTTTTTTTTTTCATTTCGGCATGGGGATCCCCTTCATGATCCTCAGAGCACAAGTCACGGCACAAGTCGGATCATCATGATTGGATCAGATAAGACGGCTCTCATAGGAAACCATTGATTTTGAACAGAGGCAGAGAAACACTGCTAAAAGTTAGCGCGGCTAAATGCGCATTAATATCAATGCATAAAGCTAATAAAAGTGTGTTTTTTACGGCCGCTTTTTCCTGGCATTGGTAGCGGCTTTGCAGTTCATGTTTTCCAAGTCTGGGGGATGAAGGTGCTGGAGAGCATTTTACTATCCTTGGCAGACACATCCTTAATGCAAACTTTTCTAACTATATCTATATTTCAAGATGATGAGGTTTTAGAATACAACACCCAACAGATTACTGAACAAAATAAAATTACAATTTCATAAACACCATATACGACATAAATCAAATGCATACATATATCTCTTAGCTGTTTTAATCTTTTCCATTCCCCCGCTAGATATTGTAGCATATGCATGTTTGGTGTCAGATTGGCACCTTGTCATCAGTAGTGTTGAGCAGAATATGCCATATTCGATTTCGCGATATATCTCGAATATATATTCGAATATTCGAGATATATTCGCTAAATTCGAATATTCGTGATATTTTATCGAAAGTAAATGATTGCGATTTTTCGCTATTGCGAATGCGAAAATAATTGCGATTTTTTGATAACTGCGGTAGGAGCACTCTGATTGGCTCAGAATATTCGTGATATTTTATCGAAATATCGCAACATGCGAATGCGATATTTATTGCGCAATTTCGAGAAATGCTGGAGGAGCGCTCTGATTGGCTCAGAATATTCGTGATATTTTATCGAAATATCGCAACATGCGAATGCGATATTTATTGCGCAATTTCGAGAAATGCTGGAGGAGCGCTCTGATTGGCTCAGAATATTCGTGATATTTTATCGAAATATCGCAACATGCGAATGCGATATTTATTGCGCAATTTCGACAAATGCTGTAGGAGCACTCTGATTGGCTCAGAATATTCGTGATATTTTACAATACAAAATAATTGCGAATATTCGGCAAATGCGGAAGGAGCACTCTGATTGGCTCAGAATATTCTTGATATTTTACAATACAAAATAATTGCGAATATTCGGCAAATGCAGAAGGAGCACTCTGATTGGCTCAGAATATTCTTGATATTTTACAATACAAAATAATTGCGAATATTCGGCAAATGCAGAAGGAGCACTCTGATTGGCTCAGAATATTCGTGATATTTTACAATACAAAATAATTGCGAATATTCGGCAAATGCGGAAGGAGCACTCTGATTGGCTCAGAATATTCTTGATATTTTACAATACAAAATAATTGCGAATATTCGGCAAATGCAGAAGGAGCACTCTGATTGGCTCAGAATATTCTTGATATTTTACAATACAAAATAATTGCGAATATTCGGCAAATGCAGAAGGAGCACTCTGATTGGCTCAGAATATTCTTGATATTTTACAATACAAAATAATTGCGAATATTCGGCAAATGCGGAAGGAGCACTCTGATTGGCTCAGAATATTTGTGATATTTTACAATACAAAATAAAAAGTGTTTTGCATTGGTGGTGATTCTTTACTCTATCCATCTGTCACAGCCATTTGTCAATCAAACACCTTGAAGATTGAACACGTTCATGCTGCATGCTTTGGACTTTTTTTCACTTCACATATCAGACATTTTTATGAAAGATTATTTTTCTATTATTGGGACTATATTTCTTTATATATTTGTTTTACTGTGTATTTCACAAGTTATTTGCGCTTGCTTATTTTATAATTTGCCCACATGTCTTGTCACTAGACATATTTTTTATTCTTGTAGAGCGACTCCATTTTCTGTCTTGTATTAATTTATGTTGTATAACATTTTTGAGTTGCTGCTGTATTCTCCCCTTTTTTAAGGTATGCGCAATTTTTTCCTTCTTACAAAAAATAATAATATCAAACATACAAATATTCATAACATACACATACACAAAGCCCCCCCCTTTTGCATCAGAGACAATCAGAGTTCTACTCGGCCCAGGGTCTCTAATCATACCAGCAATGCTTTTAGACGTCGATAGGATGTGATCTGTTTTAAAAATCAAATTGAAAAAATGCAAATATTCGGAATTGCGAATATTCACCGCGAAATTCGAAATATAGCGCGATTTCTCGAATATGCTATATTCGAGTCGAATATTCGCAATGCGAATATTCGTGAGCAACACTAGTCATCAGCAGTGCATTCACTTTTTATAGATGTAACTCACTCACAGTAAAAGTTATGGAATATGAATAAAGTTGGGCGTTGAGATAATGTAATTGCAGTTACAAGTTAAATGAAACCAGACTTACAAATATGTATTGCTCCAAGGAAGTTTACAACAGGGCTGCATTAAGAGTCTCTGGCTTAATGGAGGTTTACAACAGCCATTTAGGACTAGGCTTATTAACAGATATGTGCAAATCCTGCCTAAAATGTTTATGCATGTCATTTAAGCTGATCTGCTTTGTGTCGATGTGCCTTGAGGTACTTGTTTGTGTTTCTCAGTGTGTACACTCTATGCTTTTGAACACAAACATAAGATTTAAATCTGACCGAATCCTTTCCAGGACTACCAGTCAGACATATGCCGCGTAAAGACGATCGGACATTCCGGCAACAAAACCGTGGATAAATTTCCGACAGATGTTGGCTCAAACTTTTCTTGCATACACACGGTCACACAATTGTTGTCGGAAATTACGAACATCAAGAACGTGGTGACGTACAACACTATGACGAGCCGAGAAAAATTAAGTTGAATTGATTCCGAGCATGCGTAGAATTTTTGTGCGTTGAATTCTGTACAACTTTTGTTGTCGGAAAATTTGAAAACCAGCTCTCAAATTTTTGTTGTCGGAAATTCCTACAGCAAATGTTTGATGGAGCATACACGCGGTCGGATTTTCCGACAACAAGCTCACATCGAACATTTGTTGTCGGAAATTCCGACCGTGTGTACGCGGCATTAGAAGTAATAATACTTGCCTGCAGCACCCGCCTATTGTCTTGCTGTTAGCATAAGAAGCTGAGAATTTTTCACACCACATAGTCTGTTAAACAGAGCTGTCACGACACTGAGGTCTCTTACAATGGTAACGTATGTGTTTCATAGCAATCATTTTCATGTGAACACATATTGCTCTTGATATGCTGAGTTACAATTATTTTCCACTTATAATTTAAAAGCACTAACGCAGTAAAATCTTTTAGTGTGGTTGTCTGTGATCTCCAGCTGTGCAAAATCTGCAGTAATATTTGTGTAATCTCCCATTACATACCATTTTCCACATTGACTGGAACTAAATTCTGTATAAAGGAAGGTGTTCTGATCCTTTCTTCACCCAGCTAGGGTGTCTACAAACTTACTCTGCCCTCTGGGATCTTCCATTTATTGGATCTGTACACAGTAGGCTGTGACTAATTGTTAATCGAAACAGGGGGGTTTAAGGGCTCACACTGTATGAGTTCCAGAGCATATGTTTCATTTTACAAAAATGCATACGACACATTTTTGATGCAGTGCATTATTCAAGCGTTTTTCATGCATTTTTTGTCCTGTATGTAAAAGCAAGTTTTCTATCACTTTCCCAGTCAGGAGCTTTGAAGATGCAGCTAAAACAAATGTAGAATGTAAGAGTGTTTCCATTAATTTAACAAACATTTTAGAAAATCGTTCGAGTGCAGAGTCAGAGTGGGACACAAACAACATGCTTGCCTAGGCTTTGTAGCACAAAAATAACAATGTTGAAAAAAAAAAAAAGTGCTGACATGGCCTGTGCTTGTAATCATACTGGAAGAAATAACAGGTCCAGTTCACTTTTAGTCCATTCACATTGTTTTCAATCAAGCCCTGGTGGAGGGGGCGTTTTTGGACACCCGAAATGCTTTGGTTACTCTGGGTTGCTGCTCTGACATTTAGAATAAAGTTGTATCTGGGCCTCTTAGCAGTGGCGTGGTGCTTTAATTTTGTTCGGTTGTAGCTGTTGGATGAGAGACAGACGACTTTTTTAATGAAAAATTCTCCTTTAAGGGGGCATGGCAGCAGCTGTGTCCTATACCTACATACCTTTGCTAATAGATGGCCCTCGTTCCCATCTCAAAAATTTAGGGATGAGCCCCCCCCCCCGTTCAGTTCGCATCAGAACCTTCGAACGAACCGAACGTTCGTGCGAACTTTAGAACCCCATTGAGGTCTATGGGATTCGAACGTTCGAAAAGTGCTAATTTTAAAGGTGAATATGTAAGTTATTGTCCTAAATAGGGTTTGGGGACCCAGGTCCTGCCCCAGGGGACATGTATCAATTCAAAAAAAAGTTTTAAAAACTGCATTTTTTTCGGGAGCAGTGATTTTAATGATGCTTAAAGTGGAAAAAAAGTGAAATATTCCTTTAAATATCGTACCTGCCGGGTGTCTATAGTATGCCTGTGAAGTGGCATGTGTTTCCCGTGTTAAGAACTGTCCCTGCACGAAATGACATTTATATAGGAAAAAAAGTCTTTTTAAACTGCTTGCGGCTTTAATGTAATATCTGGTCCCGGCAATATGGATAAAAATCATTGAGAAAAATGGCATGGGTCCCCCCCCCCCCCCCAGGCCATTACCAGCCCCCTTGGGTCTTGTATGGATATTAAGGGGAAGCCGTAATTTACGTTCACGTCAAAAGCATGATGATTTGCCAACGTAATTTGGAGCATGCGCACTGGGATACGTCCACGGACGGCGCATGCTCCATTAGTTCGAAACATCATTTACGTGGGGTCACAGTTAATATACATAAAACACGCCCACATCTTTGTAATTTGAATTCAGCGCCCTTACGCCGACACATTTACACTACGCCGCCATAACTTTAGTTGCAAGTGCTTTGTGAATACAGCACTTGCCTCTCAAAGTAGCGGCGGCGCAGCGTAACTACGATACGCTACGCCTGTCTAAAATTACGCCGAGCTACGTGGATCTGGCCCTTAATGTATAAACAGCATCAAGTTACTCACATAGAAGTTACTGTATTTAGGCATAAAGATGGGGTCCACAGGACAGTCAGTCTCTCGGCCGTGTTGGTAAAGTCCACTTGTAGCAGCTGCTGTGTGTTGCAAAGATGAACGCAGGTGCTTGTTTTCCCATACAAGAGGTTTCCGGGTAAACTGTGTGGCAGCTGGGTGGAGGGCTGGAGCGCACGCTGGGACACAACGGCGTGAAGGGGGGATGACGTCACAGGACCCAGAATGCAACGTGTTTGAGTGCTGGCACTGTGAGTTCTGGGGGATCACAGCGCGCACCATTCTCAAGCCAAAGGAATAGTAGTGGTAAAAAAAAGCACTCGTGGGTTTAATCAATCTTGTTTTATTGTACAATTCTCCTTTAAGAGGGCGTGGTAGGGGGGGGGTGTCCTATGCCTGCATACCTTTGCTAATAGATGGCCCTCGTTCCCATCTCAAAAATTTAGGGATGAGCCGAATACCCCCCCCCGTTCAGTTCGCATCAGAACCTTCGAACGAACCGAACGTTCGCGCGAACTTTAGAACCCCATTGAAGGAAATGTGTGGGGCTCCCAGGCCCTATATACTCTGAACAGCAGTATACAGGCAGTGCAAACAAGACAGGGACTGTGGGTTTGTTGTTAAGTAGAATTTTGAACTGGTACATTTTTAAAGTGTAGCTGCAGCCAAAAAAATATATTTTTAAGCTTTTTGGAAAACATAGGGAAGGGTTATCACCCCTGTAACATTTGTTTTGCTGTCTGTGCACCTGTTCAGAAGATTTCACCTCACTTTCTGTCCAAATGTAGTCAGGTAGCTTTAGGTGCACACTGTGCAGAGAACACAGTACACTAAGTGAAAACACTTGCAGATCCCTGCCTGTGGTATTAGTATGATAACACCAGCAATTGTATTCAGGTAAGCTTTAGGTGCACACTGTGCAAAGGACACTAAAACTGATTACTGGAGGTCCCTGCATGTATTTGTATGAGAACACCAGCAATTGTATTCAGGTAGCTTTAGATGCACACTGTGCAAAGGACACAGTACTCTAAGTGAAAATACTGCAGCTAGCACAATCACCTGCCTGCTTGTCAGTACATTATGAAGAGAATAACAGGAACGGATCTAGATAAACTGACTACAGTGTATAAATATATATAGAACACCTGGGATGCATATATATCCTCTATACACTGTAACTGCAGCTAACTGAATCGCCTGCCTGCCTGCTTTATCTAACTAAAATGAAATGACACTCTCTCTCTCTCTCTTTCTATCTCTCAGCACGCCGGAACCCACTACACAAGGCTGACTTCCAGGCGGCCTTATATAGTGCTGGGCATGTACTAAATCCCGAGGCATAATTGGCCAAAGCCACCCTGGCTTTGGCCAATTATGGCTCTCTGTACATACGATGCTGTGATTGGCCAAGCATGCAATGCATTGCGATGCCGCAGTAAATTATGGGCCGTGACGCGCCACTCGAATTTGGCGCGATCGGCCCATAACGTTGGCAATTCGACGAACGAACATACGATGTTCGAGTCGAACATGGGTTTGACTCGAACTCAAAGCTCATCCCTATGGAAGATATGGATCTGTGTAGTGCACTTATGGATGGAGAAGAGTAACTTTACTTCTAATAAAAAGCCTATTTTTACGGTATAACGCTATGGGAGGCCCTTCTATGTTTTCATTTTTGTAACTGCATTATACAAGGAGGAGTTTGGCTTCTACATCAGCAGAGCTATCTTTGCCTGTGCATCGGCAGAGCACTCACAGATCCCTCTGTGCCACTATTTACACGCAGTGCACAGATTTGGAAGTTCTATGAACTTTCAGAGTTCTCTTGAAATTTGCACAAATTTATTTGACATCTGTTATATATGTTTATGTGATTATATTTATTAATTACACAATGAATTAATCTATCTGGAGATTGCATGTTTGGGAGATTAGAGGGGACAGCGCACTGGTGTTTAGTTGAATTTTATTTTTGTATTGGAACAAACTGGACCTTCCTTACCGAGTTGGAAGAAACATTGATTACAAACAAACAGTCAAAAAATAAAGATAATGCAATAAAATAGAAGAGGAGAGGCTGGAAATGATGGTCAGGAAAATTGATCCCTTTCTTATTTCAGTTCCATCATTACTCAGATAAGGTTTACTCCATAATAAAAAGATACTGGCACACCCTTAAAGAAATCTATCTAGGAAAACCAGAGCTTCAGAAAGCACTGTTACAGCTTTTTAGAGACGTTCCAAGGGCTGCACATCATGTTAAATTAAAGGAAAAAACAAAAAAAATGTTTAGTGTACAGAACACAGGGTGCTTCTCATGCTTAAACTGCATATACCATCCAAATATAATCAAAGGGAAGACTGTGTGTCATCAACATAAGGGCTATCAAATCCATATCAATGACTAGTAAACTTGTCAAACAACTTATGTGGGCTATATAAGTGTTTATGTGTGCTTCTTAAAGCGGGGGTTCACCCGAAAAAATTTTTTTAACATTAGATTGAGGCTAATTGTGGGAAGCACAATTGGGTGTTTTTTTTTTTAAATCAATGCAGTACATACCTTTTTAGAGATAGATGTTCTCCGCGGCTTCCGGGTATGATCTTCGGGACTGGGCGTTTCTATTTGATTGACAGGCTTCCCACCATCGCATACAGCACGTCACGAGTTGGCCAAAGAAGTCGAACGTCGGTGCGCCTCTAAACGGCGTTTGCGCACTCGTGATGCGCTGTATGCGACAGTCGGAAGCCTGTCAATCAAATAGGAATGCCCAGTCCTGCAGTCCATACCCAGAAGCGGCGGAGAACATCTCTCTCTAAAAAGGTATGTACTGCATTGATTTTTAAAAAAAACACCCGATTATGCTTCCCACAATTAGCCTCAATCTAATGATAAAAATTTGTTTTTTGGGTGAACCCCCCGCTTTAAGAGAGTGAAACAACACAAAAAGTTAAAGAGCATATTGTGCACTCTAAATATTCTATTTGGGACAGGAAACAGAACTTACTGGTAGCTAGAATATTTTGAAAACATCTCATACAGTAGCTCAGTTAAAATACATGGTGATTTTTGAAGTTCCTCCTCTTAGACAAGGAGTAAAACAGAAAATTGTTTTTAAAGTAGAAAACTGTCAAGTGGATTCATTATTTGGATACATTGGAACCACAAGATTCAGATTTGTATCTGTTTTTAAGAACAGTTATACATTGTTCAATATAGCTCTATGATTTTAATGCTGATATATTTTGTTCTAAGTTTATCCTACAGAGACCTCTGCACTGATTTTTGATTACTCACCATGCAAACCGTTTTGCTTATAATGTCTGAATTATTGAATTATTATGCTCTGTGGTCATTTTATCTGGGTTATACTATCTGTTACAATATTCCCTGATTCTGAATAAATTACCACTGTTTCTCTACACAGTGATAATCTAATTGACACAATTTATGGAGGGAGAGTGAATAAATAATTAATGTAATAGAATATACCACGTTTGGTTCTCAGTATATTTGAATGAATACTATGTAATCATCAAATGGACATGTGTGAGACCTTAAAGGGGTTGTAAAGGTACATTTTTTTTCCTAAATAGCTTCCTTTACCTTAGTGCCAGGGGCGGACTGACAACTCATGGGGCCCCCGGGCAATAGAAGATTATGGGGCCCCTCTGGCTTACAGATGGCCACCACGCCAGGAGGCAGTGCAGAGGCAGGGCAGCTAAAATCTTGGGATATTCACATTAAAAGCATGTCAGTTTCGGACATATCAGGGACAGATCTAAAAAAAACACAGATTTTTACATACTGTCCCTGGTTTTACTGAGCCTGGCAACCCTGATGGGGCCCCCTAGTGGCATGGGGCCTTCGGGCAGTGCCCGAGTGACTCAATGGTCAGTCCGCCCCTGCTTAGTGCAGTCCTCTTTCACTTACCTCATCCTTCGATTTTGCTTTTAAATGTCCTTATTTCTTCTGAGAAATCCTCACTTTCTGTTCTTCTGTCTGTAACTCCACACAGTAATGCAAGGCTTTCTCCCTGGTGTGGAGTGTCGCGCTTGCCCCCTCCCTTGGACTACAGGAGAGGCAGGACACTCTCTACGTTGCAGATAGAGAAAGGAGCTGTGTGTTAGTTGACCTGACATACAAGCGATGTCTTGATATAAGAGCAGTGTCATGTCACAACTGAGTACAAAAGAGAAAAGAGGCGTCTGGAAGTGTAGCAATATGGTTACATTTTAATGAAGGTACAATATTTAGAAACTCACATGGTTGATGATTAAAACAGGCACATCTAAGTATGCAGGCATACGGGATAAAGCTGTCCACATACACCATTCTCCTCACCGCCATTGATGTCGTCCCTTCCACTGATAAGGATACCCCCTGGCACAACTCCAGGGCATAAACCATTCTGCCTCTGATTCAAATTCATAATAGTGAAGCACGCAGACAAGAGGGAAATACAGTCTACATCCTTTTACCATCCCAACGGCAAGAGAGGCGGAACCTTTATTGGCATCGTAGCTTTATAGACAGAGTGACATCATTCATATGAGTACATCTGAATGGCTGATCCATATATGGTCTTCTCTTGTGACGTCTGTTCTTGACCTCGTGGCTTACATCATACACTCATGGGGGCCATCTTTCTTTGGTCGATGGAAGGGGCCGGAAGGAGGGATGAGGGGACGAGTAGCAGCTGTTTTCACTTAATCACCCCTGAAGGTTTTTTAACTCTATAATGACTTTTTCAAGGAAGATAATACTGTTGCAACACACATCTATCTATCTATCTATCTATCTATCTAGATAGATAGATAGATAGATAGATAGATAGATAGATAGATAGATAGATAGATAGATAGATAGATAGATAGATCGATCAAGAAATAAAAGAAATAAAACAATATAAGAAAGGAAAGCAATATTTCAGTGGTTAGGAGTAAAATAACATAAACACAAAATAATCATTTTATTAACTCAATCACAGTCCCCCCTTAAAATGACTATTTTATCAGTACTGTCCCTATGCTTTTTGTCCCTGTGTTTAGCCTCCCTATCAGGATCTTTTTTGTGTTTCGCATAGCGACCAGACAGGGCTTATCCGTAGTCCTTACCAACGAAACGTCAGGAGGCGGTCAAACACTATTCTTTCCCTCATCATTTGAAAATATTGTATGGGTTTTTAACAGGTAAGGACTGTAATGAAGGATACGGTCAATACAACAAACCATTATCGTAACCAATATAAGTAGAAACAAAATTGCTATACCCATCTGAGTACAAATGCGTTGTCACCCAAAATACTGTTCCCAGTAACTTTTTACATACACCCCCCTTCTTAGCTAAAATCATGTCTAGGGCCATACGATTTTACAAAGTCATCTGTCAAATTAGCTGGTTGTTCAGCTAAACCTTGGAGTGAATCCCTGTTTATAGTTAACAAACCTCTGTTGGTTATAGTAAATATAATTAATCCAATCTACATTCTTATTTGAACCCTCTTTATCCCTTATATACAGGGCGGGCGCTACCACTAGGTGGATTAGGCAGCCGCCTAGAGCGCACTGCCACCTAGAGCGCAAATGTGGCTGTTGTGTTTACACAGCTCTCTGTTGTGGAGATGACACAGCCTCGAGCCGGGTGTCAGCATAACAGGACAGACGAGCGCGAGGAGGAGGGGAGGAGTGCGGTGACGGCGCTGTTCAGTGACTTAGGTAAAGAGAAGAATTTTGGAGCCGCTCTGCAGTACAAGTGTATGGAGCGATCTGTGCTCCCCAGTGTACAGAGCAGAGCAGCCTGAAAGTGTCTTCCGCCAGCTCCTCATCCTCGGCACACACACTAAAGTCCTAGCTGGGGGGGAGCCGCCCACAGATCCAGTGTATAGGTAAACACACAAGTGGAGGAAAATGCAGAGACTGGTGTTTACAAATGCCGTTCTATTACACTCCACCGAGCCCCCCCCAAACCTTCACATTGCAGCACATGCACATCCACCCCACAGACTGCTCTGCACACACTCAGCCCGCCCATTACATGGCACAGTAAATAGTTCCTTCGCTTACTGCAACTTTTCAGGACAGGATGATTTGATTGATCAGCCCAGCGTTCAGTTCAGCTCTTCCTGATAACCCCCGAGCTCCCTGGAATGTCCCCCTCCCCCCCTGGTCACAGCGCAGCAGGTTGAAAGCAGAGGATGTGGGTGAGTGTCCAGCTACACATGTTATTACTGTTATCAGTGCTGTGCAGGGTGGTCAGTGTGTCGGCTCTCTTTATGTTTCCTTTTTCTGCTGGTGACCAGGCTGCTGCTCACTACTAGTTCATATGGATTCTTCTGGTTACTGCTGATACTAGTGCAGTATTTGCTACTGTAGAACTGGGCTGTATTTTCCTCCACTTGCAGCATCTGAAAACAGTATTTTTCTCGTCTCCCTTCTACCAGCAGTCCGCAGCTGCAGAAAGAAAATATAACCAATCAGTTCTAGTAAATCCTGCCCCCCTCCAGAGGTCTGTACACCTGCTGTGCCCATTATGAGGGGTTCCCACCATCCCTGTGCTGAGTTCCCGGGTCTGTACACCCGCTGTGCCCATTATGAGAGGTTCCCATCATCCCTGTGCTGAGTTCCCGGGTCTGTACACCCACTGTGCCCATTATGAGGGGTTCCCACCATCCCTGTGCTGAGTTCCCGGGTCTGTACACCCGCTGTGCCCATTATATGAGGTTCCCATCATCCCTGTGCTGAGTTCCCGGGTCTGTACACCCGCTGTGCCCATTATGAGGTGTTCCCACCATCCCTGTGCTGAGTTCCTGGGTCTATACACCCGCTGTGCCCCATTATGAGGAGTTTCCACCATCCCTTTGCTGAGTTCCCGGGTCTGTACACCCGCTGTGCCCATTATGAGGTGTTCCCACCATCCCTGTGCTGAGTTCCTGGGTCTGTACACCTCCTGTTACCATTATGAGGGGTTCCCACTGATAGGCTGCACTGATGAAGGTGGCACTCCATATAGGTGTCACTCAGTGCCCATGGGCACTTATAGGTGGCACCGTTGGGCCTGCACTGATCATCAGTGCCTTAAATTAACTGTGTGTATATATCCCCTGTACAGGGCCAGCGGTACCTATAGACAAGGTAGGCGCTGGCCTAGAACACATATCAATCCGGGGAGGGGGGCGGCAAAATGAGGTTTCGCCTAGGGTGTCAACAATTCTTGCACCAGCCCTGCTTATATACCTAATATTTTTTTTTTTGAAAATCAAATTTATTCATCAATTTAGGCCAATATATATTCTACTACATATTTTTGGTAAAAAAAAATCCCAATAAGTGTATATTGATTGGTTTGCGCAAAAGTTAGAGCATCTACAAACTAACGAATATATTTATGGAATTTTTATTTATTAATTTTTTTTTACTAGTAATGTTTTTTTTTTCAGCGATTGCAACATTGCGGCGGAGAAACTGACACTTTTTGGGCACCAGTGACACCAATACAGTGATCAATGCTAAACAAAATGTTCACTGTACTAATGATACTGGCAGGGAAGGGGTTAACATCAGGGACGATCAAAGGGTTTGTCTCTAGAGGGTGCTTTCGAACTGTGGGAGCTTTGACAAGGGGAAGACAGATATTCATGTTTCTTAGCAGAAACACAAGGGGCCAGATTCATGTAGCTCAGCGGATCTTTAGATCCGCTCGATCTACGTGTTTTACGATCCGCCGGTGCAATTTAGCGAGGCTAGTGCAGTATTCATCAAGCACTTACCTCGAAAATTGCATCGTCGGATCGTAACTCCCTCGGCGGAATGCAAATTCCGCAGCTAGGGGGAGTGTACAATTTAAATCATATATATATATATTCGCCAGCACACCAGGGATCATCTTAAAAAAACGTCCAAAGATTTAATGCATATCTATTGATCCAAAAGAGCAACGTTTCGAGGCCACGCAGGACCTCTTCGTCAGGCAAAAAGATACAAACACAATAAGGCAAACAAATATATATAGGAAACTGTCACCAATAAAAATCGGTGAAAAATAAAACCCACCCACCCCAAACACCTCCTCCCTCTACCCACCCATCCAATCAGGAGTCTACATCGGGTATGTTATGCAAGCACCTATTAGTGACCAGTTAATTGCAAACAGACATAAGCAAAGAGTCACATGGGGTACATACCCCCAGCTGTGTTCACGATCGCAACAGCGATCACATAGCTGCTCAGTTGTACATTGCCAGAAAAAATGTATAAATCACATACCTGCAAAAGGAGCCATCCATGTACCCCTCCGCTGTGTCCTCGATCGTAATCACGATCGCACAGCTGATACCACGTGTACTGTCCTGTGGTTTCCCTCAGCCAATGACAATCTGCAAAATTGCAGTAAGCGCCGTTATGCGGCCGCCGTCGCCATAGGAACAATGACGTCGGCGCGCCACACATCGGCTCGGCCAATCGGCTTCAACCAATGTGACAGTGAGGCTTGGAAAGCAAGCCTCCGTCACATGATACAAGGGGCCAAGGAGAGCGCGGCTTAACGATTCAAGTCAGTGTGACAGCGAGGCTTGGAAGGCAAGCCCCTGTCACATGGTAGCAGGGGTCAAGGAGAGCGCAGCCTGACAATTCAGGCTAATGTGCTAATTCTTTTCTTTTCTTTTCTTTTCTTTCTTTTTTCTTTCTTTTTTCAGGTTGACAATGTAGACATTGTACATTTGACTATGTATGGACGATGACCCCATCAACTTAGACCTTTAGGCAGGTTTGATAAAAGGGTGTACATTGATAAGGCTCGTTTTGAGTGACCATTTGTCTGTTGGTGTTCTCACCCGGACCGTTAGCCCTTTGCATTGTGTCTGCATGTCATATCTTACACTTTTTTATTAGTCTGTTCACCCGGGTACTTTTTACCTTTTTGCTTTTCGGTATTTTCTTTCTTTTTTTGGAATGTCCCTCTTTTTCTTTTGTTTCAGTAATTTTACTTTGTTTTGTTTTTTGTTTTCTGTCTTGTTTTGTTTCATTTTTGTTTTATTTTATATTTATCTTTATTTTTATTTTATTTTTATTTTCATTTATTTATTTTTATGTTTATTTTTATTTATTAACTTATTCTTCTTTCCCCTTTTTTATTAATATTTCTTTATTTTCATATCCATTATTTTTATTTTTATATTTATATTTATTTTTATTTATGTTTATTCACATTTATTATTATTTTTATTTTCATTTCCATTCTTTATTTTTATTTTTTTCTAGTTGTCTATTATTGTTTAATTTTATCTTTTTTTCTTCTGTCTATCTATGTAGGTGTGTGGTTCTGTATTGGTGCTCATTATTAGTCATTCATCTTTCTTATAAGTTTCTTTTTTTTCTTCACTTATTATTTTATCCTGGGTGAACATAGCACGCTTCCTCTGTAGTACCTCCCCTTGGACCATATCACAGCGGCTTGTTTTACAAGTCGCGCTGTCACATTAGCCTGAATTGTCAGGCTGCGCTCTCCTTGACCCCTTGTATCATGTGACGGAGGCTTGCTTTCCAAGCCTCACTGTCACATTGGTTGAAGCCGATTGGCCGAGCCGATGTGTGGCGCGCCGACATCATTGTTCCTATGGCGACGGCGGCCGCATAACGGCGCTTACTGCAATTTTGCAGATTGTCATTGGCTGAGGGAAACCACAGGACAGTACACGTGGTATCAGCTGTGCGATCGTGATTACGATCGAGGACACAGCGGAGGGGTACATGGATGGCTCCTTTTGCAGGTATGTGATTTATACATTTTTTCTGGCAATGTACAACTGAGCAGCTATGTGATCGCTGTTGCGATCGTGAACACAGCTGGGGGTATGTACCCCATGTGACTCTTTGCTTATGTCTGTTTGCAATTAACTGGTCACTAATAGGTGCTTGCATAACATACCCGATGTAGACTCCTGATTGGATGGGTGGGTAGAGGGAGGAGGTGTTTGGGGTGGGTGGGTTTTATTTTTCACCGATTTTTATTGGTGACAGTTTCCTATATATATTTGTTTGCCTTATTGTGTTTGTATCTTTTTGCCTGACGAAGAGGTCCTGCGTGGCCTCGAAACGTTGCTCTTTTGGATCAATAGATATGCATTAAATCTTTGGACGTTTTTTTAAGATGATCCCTGGTGTGCTGGCGAATATATATATATATATGATTTGCTTTCCGGTTCCCAGCCGGTGATCGTTTCAGCACCCTTTTACTACTTGGCCATTTTGCCGGAAGGTGTGCAATCGGAATATTTTTGAGATTACAATTTAAATCAGGCGCGTTCCCGCGCCGATTTAACTGCGCATGCGCCGCCGGCGAAATTTCCCAGTGCGCATGCTCCAAATGACGTCGCTAGGACGTCATTGTTAGCGGCGGGTACGTCAATTGCGGCCATCCGTATTCCAGATCGACTTACGCAAACAACGTAAAAATTTGAATCTTGGCGCGGGAACGACGGCCATACTTAACATTAGCTACCCCTCATATAGCAGGGGTAGCTATCCGCCGGAAAAAGCCGAACGCAAACGACGTTAAAAAAAAAGCGATGGGCGGGCGTACGGACTTGAATCGGCGGTTCTACTCATTTGCATATCCTACGCGTAAAAAAAAGCGACGACACCTAGCGGCCGGCGGTAGATTGCAGCCTAAGATTCGACTGGTGTAAGTCACTTACACCAGTCGGATCTAAGGGAGATCTATGAGGAATCTGATTCTATGAATCAGCCTCATAGATCCGACCGTCGGCTCTCACAGATACGACGGCGGATCTCAGAGATACGACGGCGGATCTCAGAGATACGACGGCGGATCTCAGAGATACGACGGCGGATCTCAGAGATACGACGGCGGATCTCAGAGATACGACGGCGGATCTCAGAGATACGACGGCGGATCTCAGAGATACGACGGCGGATCAGGAGATCCGCCGTCGTATCTCTTGATGAATCTGCCCCAAGATCTTTATCTTCCCCTCTGGCAGACCAGCGGTCTGCCTTGTTTACATAGGTAGACCGCTGTTCTGCCTCTCCTCAGAATGATCAGCAGGTCCCCACAGACATTGCTGGACCTGCTGATTGGCTCCTGATGTGATCGGACACTGGCGCAAGCCCCAGACCCCATGCACGAGATCACGTACAGGTATGCGATTTCACGCAGGGGGGGGTCGCCCTGCTGCAGTATATCTGCATGGGCTGGTTAACCCCTTCCATACAGGGCATTTTCACCCCCTTCCTGCCCAGACCAATTTTTAGTTTTCAGAGCTGTTGCACTTTGAATGACAATTGCGTAGTCATGCAACACTGTACCCAAATGAAGTCTTTATGTTTTTTTCCCCCACAAATAGAGCTTTCGTTTGGTGGTATTTGATTATCTCTGCGGTTTTAATTTTTTGCGCTATAAACAAAAAGAGCGACAATTAAAAAAAAAAACACAATATTTTTTCATTTTTGATTTAATAAATACCACAATTTTTTTTTAAAAAACATTTTTTTCCTCAGTTCAGACCGATACGTATTCTTCTACATATTTTTGTTAAAAAAAAAATCGCAATAAGCGTATATTGATTGGTTTGTGCAAAAATTATAGCGTCTACAAAATTGGGGATAGATTTCTAGCATTTCTATTTATTATTTTTTTTTTTACTAGTAATAGCGGCGATCTGCGATTTTTATTGTGACTGTGACATTGCGTCGGACACATCGGACACTATTGACACCTTTTTGGGACCATTCACATTTATACAGCGATTAGTGCTATAAAACTGCACTGATTACTGTGTAAATGTGACTGGCAGGGAAGGGGTTAACACTAGGGGGTGCTGAAGAGTTAATATGTTCCCTAAAGTGTGTTCTAACTGTAGGGGGGAGGGGACTCACAAGGGGAGGAGACAGATGTGTGTTCCTCTGTACTGGGAACACAGCATCGGTCTCCTTACCTCTGACAGGAGGTGGATCTGTGTGTTTACACACACAGATCCACACTCCTGCCGTGATCACCGGCAATTGCGGGTGCCCGGCGGACATCGCGGCCACCAGGCACGCGGGCTGGGTCACGGGCTTTTGCCGCGGGCGTGCGCGCGCGCCCTAGATTGCCGGGAAGAAAGGACGTCGTATGACTTCCACCCGGATCGAGGGAGGGTTCCTGCCTGCGTCATTTTACAATGGCCCGGTAAGGAAGAGGTTAAATACCACCAAAAGAAAGCTAAATTTGTGTGAAAAAAATGATAAAGATTTCATATGGGTGCAGTGTAGCATGACCGCACAATTGCCATTTAAAGTGCGATAGCACTGATAGCTGAAAATTGGCCTGGTCAGGAAGAGGGTAAAAGTGCCCGGCATTGAAGTGGATACTCTCAGTAGAAATGTACTGTGATTTTTCTTTTCAAACCAAAATGAAAGCATGTGAAAACAGATCTCCACAATGTATCTTACCTAATGTTGTGCTTTGCATGCCGTTTTTCAGCTCATTATAAACAGGAAGGCCTCACACATGCTACAGGATCAGGAAGAAATACTGGAATCGTTCAGGACTTGAAGTGGCTGTTTGTCCTTGCTGAAATATGTGACCTAAAGCCTCCTAAGGGATTTATGCGTCCTCGTTTTTAGCTGTATATATTTCCAGTATTTGTCCAGTCTAAGGTCGAAGTTCAGTTACCCTAAATTACCAAGAGAAACAACAGCTACATTTGCATTAAGAGCGGATGTTTGATTTCCCATTGTTTTCTTGTTGCACAAGTGGCTCACATTCCCCGGGTTATGACCCCAGTAGATAGATGGCCCTTCCTACTCTTTACCAGGGAAACAGTATTACATTGATGTCCTATACATTGAAGACAAGCCGTAGCTGCCTTTTTCTGCAAAAGTCTTGGCCAGCAGCCACCTATTTATTGTTCAGTAAATAAATATATGTTGTACTAGGACTGTTTTGCCTGGGACCCATGATGGAGTTCTGACAGTAGATAGAAAGGCAAATTACAGACTTTACTTGTTGCATGCTTGATTGGTTAGTGATTTAGAAGGTACAGACAGGCAAATGGCATTTCCAAAAAGAAGTCAACAATGGTAACCCATGACAGGTTTCCTTTGCAGAACGACTTTAGCTTTGCATTTTAAATGCTACCTTTCAATAAATATCATAAATGACCTAAGTGCTCAGCAAGTCATCATTCAGGAAATTAATTCTTTTGCACATTTACTATTGTAATGTGAACAATCTGTATTTTAAAGCAGGCTTTAAAGGGGTTGTAAAGGTTCAGGTTTTTTCACCTTAATGCATCCTATGTCTGGTGGCTGTGCGTTGCCTCTGGAGGCCATGTGATGTCTCTGATAACTGTGCAGGGTCTCTAGTGGCTGTGCGAGTCTCTGGAGGCCATGTGTTGTCTCTGGTGGCTGTGCGGGTCTCTGGAGGCCGTGTGATATCTCTGTTAATTGTGCAGGGTGTCTGATGGCTGTGCGGGTCTCTGGAAGCCATGTGATGTCTCTGGTGGCTGTGCAGTGTCTCTGGTGGCTGTGTGGGTCTCTGGAGACCATGATGTGTCTCTGGCAGCTGTTCGGAGTCTCTGGCGGCTCTGTGAGGTCTCTGGAGGCCATGCAGAAGTAAATCTGCTTTAGGGCAGTTGTGAGCTGGGTAATAATAGCCGCCAACATCGGTGCCAGTTTTTACGTGTAGCGCCTGTGTACTTTCAGTACAGGTGCTATGTTAAATTTAGAGGGGGATGAGAGAGTTACTTTGCTCTCATCCATGTTGATTTGTGTAAATTGGGTTTCTGCCAGGCTGGGCTGTGCTGTAGTTCCATTTTGTGTTCCAAAGATACCGTTCCCTCTTTGGATAGCAGGTGGCGCCAGAGGGGTCCAGGCAGAGGCGCTTTTCTCCAGCAGCCAAGGAGTGTTTCCCTCGCGGGGCATGCTGGGGGAGAGTTTTTCTTGGGCACACGCCATTTTGTGGGGTCTTTGCTCATTCCTGGTTCCAGGTGCTGCACCCACCTTTAGGGTGTGCGCACAATCACGGGCCCCGGCAAAATGGCCTACCAGGCCGGGGCGCACGTGCTACGTGGAGTTCCCGACTCTGGGCTCTCATGGCCCGGAGCAACCAAATCTGCAAAGGGGCCCCAGTGACTTACTGGGTCCCCACATTTCATGAGGAAAATCCCAAGTGATTTGTGCTGTTCGGTGGGGAGTCGGTCTGAGGTGAGCCCGGAGGCAGGTGATCCAACAGGGCTTAGACAATCCATCGGGGATCTGGGTGGCCGGACACTGAGAAGTTGTATGCTGTAACTTGTAAGTCGGTGACCCCAAAACTAAGAAGTCTACCTGAGGGAGATTCAGGCAAATTATATTCGCTGAGAGGATTCGCTCTATTATCCACATTCCTGAGTAGAGGGCCTATGGCAGAGGTTCCACTCCAAATTCTAATTCTACTAGAGCCAAGTCGGTGGCAGAGACTTGTTCCTTCTCAGAAGTTCTAAGTGATACTCTGGCTGCCAGGTCGGTGTGAGAGGCCTGTCCAGGTGCACTTTACCCACTCTGGCTGGAGTGGCGACGTGAGTTAAATTCCCATTGGAGGCAGGACTGCTTCTGTTATAGTGTTGAGCGGAATACGCCATATTCGATTTCGCGATATATCACGAATATATAGCCGAATATTCGTGAAATATTCGCTAAAATCGAATATTCGTGATATTTTTTAAAAAAAAAATTTTTGTGAAATTTCGCTAATGCGAAACTGATTGCGAAATTTCGCTAATGCAAATGCGAAATTGATTGCGAAATTTTGAAACATTCAATTTCACCTGCCCTTTGGAAAAAGTGTGGTTTTACGTAATGGACCCTGCAACTAACAAGGTATTAATACAATAAATACATTATTATATAGATTTGAGGGTTTACTTTGACCAATTTGTATATTGATTAGTTTAATAAATATTGAATAACCATAGATTTGGAAAATACAAGTAAACCGTTTACGTTGACATCTCTTAAATGTCTTTATGTTAAACAGTTATTATTCTCATTAAAGAGGTGAAATGCAAATGATGATGACACGGGACAAAAGATGGAAAATTCTTTGAAGATGTGATACACTGGAAAAACGCACAGAAACACTCCACTCTCTCCTATGACAACTGTGGTAGGAGAACTCTGATTGGCTCTGATGCAAAAGAAGGGCGGAGAAAGTATTCGCGAATATTCGGAAATCGAATATTCGCGATTGCGAATATTCGGCAACATAAAAGGATCGCCTCAGCTTAGCTACTCGGCCCAGGGTCTCTAATCATACCAGCAATGCTTTTAGACGTCGATGGAGATCACTAGGATGTGATCTGTTTTAAAAATAAAATAGAAAAAATACGAATATTCGGAATAGCGAATATTGGCCGCGAAATTCGAGTTATTCGCGAATATTCGAATATGCCATATTCGTAACGAATATTCGCAATGCGAATATTCGTGAGCAACACTATTCTGTTAAACATAGGCCTGAATCTGAAAAATCTCCTTTCACTAACCTATTTCTATCTACCTCAAGTTAACTGAGCGCCATGTTGGGCAAGAAATAAAAGCACAGATAACGACACCCTGCTGTTTGGACATTCTGTCATTGCATCTCATCATCATCATCATCCCTAGACACATCACAGAGGTAACATAACATGCCGTCCCAATTCTAACCAGCGGCTCCTGAGGGGGTAGCGCTACATACACAATAACAACCCACAGCATTGGTGTCAGTAGCTGCAATAATAAGCCTCCAGCAATTGTGGCAGTTTTGCAAAAATAATCCCAGCAATGGTGCCAGTGTAAAGTGATTTTAAACCTTTGTTTATTTTTAAAGCGGAGGTTCACCCAAAAACACAACTTTGTACCTTCCAAACTAGCATACTAGCATCAGCTACAGTATGCCTTTTTTTTTTTTTGTGCTGTGTTTTTTTATGATGTGTTTTTGATGCTTCGGTGGTGCTTCGATGAAGCTTCAGTGGTGCTTGATGCAGGGTCGGATCCAAGGGTGGGCAACGGTCTATTGCCCCCCCCCCTCGAAAAACTAGTGATAAGGCTGTGCTGATGCCGACCTCCCATCAGTACAGGGCAGCGGTGCCAAAACTGACAGGCTCTGTGTAGAGACACAGGCAGAGCCGCAGCTGCGGGGGATTTCCACCCCTCCTTCTCCTCCTCGATCAGAGAATTCCTCTGCCAATGCATGCTCCTATTGGCTACATTCAGAGCCAATGGCTGGGAAACTAGAAACAGAGCATTATGGGACGTGTAGTCTAGAATACCCAGGATGATTCCTTGAGAGGACTGCAGCCCCCAGCATGCCGAGCAAGAGGAGGAAGAGAGGAGAAGAGAGACCATGAGGCTGTATGGTGGAGGGAGCCAGAGATTCTATTATTATCCTCCAAGGTAAGAACTTACCTCCCCTCCACCTGGCTTCTCCCGCCCTGTCCTCCCCTCCACCTGGCTTCTCCTGCCCTGTCCTCCCCTCCACTCCACCTGGCTTCTCCCGCCCTGTCCTCCCCTCCACTCCACCTGGCTTCTCCTGCCCTGTCCTCCCCTCCACTCCACCTGGCGCCTCCCACCCTGTCCTCCCCACCACCTGGCTTCTCCCGCCATGTCACCCCCTCCACCTGACTTCTCCCGCCATGTCCTCCCCTCCACCTGGCTTCTCCCGCCCTGTCCTCCCCTCCACTCCACCTGGCGCCTCCCGCCCTGTCCTCCCCACCACTTGGCTTCTCCCGCCCTGTCCTCCCCTCCACTCCACCTGGCGCCTCCCGCCCTGTCCTCCCCTCCACTCCACCTGGCGCCTCCCGCCCTGTCCTCCCCTCCACCTGGCTTCTCCCGCCCTGTCCTCCCCTCCACTCCACCTGGCGCCTCCCGCCCTGTCCTCCCCACCACTTGGCTTCTCCCGCCCTGTCCTCCCCTCCACTCCACCTGGCGCCTCCCGCCCTGTCCTCCCCATCACTTGGCTTCTCCCGCCCTGTCCTCCCCTCCACCTGGCTTCTCCCGCCCTGTCCTCCCCTCCACTCCACCTGGCGCCTCCCGCCCTGTCCTCCCCACCACTTGGCTTCTCCCGCCCTGTCCTCCCCTCCACCTGGCTTCTCCCGCCCTGTCCTCCCCTCCACCTGGCTTCTCCTGCCCTGTCCTCCCCTCCACCTGGCTTCTCCCACCCTGTCCTCCTCTCCACGTGGCTGCATCCACCCTACAAATTGCCCTCAAATATTTTGGCAGTGCCCCTCCCGAGATTAGACTCTGGATCCGCCCCTGGCTTAAAGAAGCTTTGGTGAGGCTTCAGTAACAAAGCCTGTCCGAAGCCTTGTTTTGAAGCAAGTGTAAACTAGCCATTAAAGTGGTTATAAACCCTTTACAACAACTTTAACCTACAGGTAAGCCTAGATTAAGGCTTACCTGTAGGTGCTTGAAATATCTCCCAAACTATGGCCCTCCAGTTGTTCAGGAACTACAATTCCCATCATGCCTGGTCACGTCTGTAAATGTCAGAGTTTTACAATGCCTCATGGGACTTGTAGTTCGGCAACAGCTGTAAAGCCGTAATTTGAAGACCCCTGGCCTAGGAGATATTTGCAAATCGCCGTACGGTGATTTGTTCTGCGCTGTGCCCTTTCTAACTCGGGTCATTCCGTAAGTGGCGGCTCCCACGAGTGACATCACACATCTCCGGCCACTCACAGAGCCGGAGTTCGCGGCCCCGGAAGGAAGAGGGGTGAAGATGGATGCTCGCTACTCACGAGGAAGACAGGGACATTGCGGGCTTCTCCTGCAGGTAAGTGTCACATAATGGGCTACTATGCGATGCATAGTAGCCCACTATGCTTTACCTTTGCAGGAAAACAAAGAGGAAGTAACACCCACCAGAGTTTACTTCCTCTTTAACCACTTGAGATCCGCGCTATGGACGAAAGACGTCCACAGCGCGGCTCTCAAGTGCCGAGTGGACGTCCTCTTGTTGACATTCCCCGTGTGCGCAGCTGGGGGCGCGCAGCTGGGGGCGCGCAGCGGGGATACAACGTGCCCGGCGCATCGCTGGCAAGCCGATGCGTGTGCCTGGCGGCCGTGATGTCCGCCAGGTACCCGCGATCGGCGGTGACAGCAGGGACGTGGAGCTCTGTGTGTAAACACAAAGCTCCACGTCCTGTCAGGGAGAGAGAAGACCGATCTGTGTCCCTTGTACATAGGGACACAGCATCGGTCACCTCCCCCAGTCAGTCCCCTCCCCCCACACAGTAAGAATCACTCCCAGGATACACATTTAACCCCTTCCTCACCCCCTAGTGTTAACCCCTTCACTGCCAGTCACATTAATACAGTAATTAGTGCATTTTTATAGCACTGATCGCTGTATAAATGTGAATGGTCCCAAAATTGTGTCAAAAGTGTCCGATACGTCCGCCGTAATATTGCAGGCCTGACAAAAAAACAAATTGCAGATAGCCGCCATTACTAGTAAAAAAAAAAAAAAAAAAAATCATAAATCTATCCCCTATTTTGTAGGCGCTATAACTTTTGCACAAACCAATCAATATTTGCTTATTGCGATTTTTTTTAACAAAAATATGTAGAAGAATACGTATCGGCCTAAACCGAGGGAATTTTTTTTTTTGGGATATTATTATAACAAAAAGTAAAAAATATTGTGTTTTTTTTTAAAAATGTCTGTCTTTTTATGTTTATAGCCCAAAAAATTTAAAATGGCAGAGATGATCAAATACCACCAAAAGAAAGCTCTCTTTGTGGGAAAAAAAATGATAAAAATATAATTTGGGTACAGTGTTGTATGACCGCGAAATTGTCATTCAAAATGCGTCAGTGCTGAAAGCTGAAAATTGGTCTGGGCACGAAGGGGGTTTAAGTGCCCAGTAATGAAGTGGTTAAAGCGGAGTTCCACCTAAAAATGGAACTTCCGCTTAACCCACTCCTCGCCCCCTTACATGCCACATTTGGCATATCATTTTTTGGGGGGGGGGAGTGGGGGCTTCAGGAAAAGGGGACTTCCTGTCCCACTTCCTCCTTCCGCCGAGGGGCTGGAAAGGCGATTAGCTTAATCGCCTTTCTGCAGCCCCTCCCTGTAGGCGAGCTCCTGTCCAATCGGACGGCGCCACGCCGCTCGCGCATGCGCAGTGGGTGCCCGGCCGTGTAGCCGAAAGCTGTCACTGTCGGGTGCCCACACTAGGAATGAAGACGCCGGCCGGCGAGGGGGGGGGCAAAGAGCGGAGCCCCGGCTGGCGCGTCGCTGGAGCAGGTAAGTGTCTGTTTATTAAAAGCCAGCAGCTACACTTTTTGTAGCTGCTGACTTTTAATAAACTTAAAAAAAGGCTGGAACTCCCCTTTAATGTGTGTTGAAGTCGAAGCAAGTGTAAATAAGCCCAAAGTAGTTAAATAGCACCAAAAGTAAGCTCCAATTGTGTGAAATAAATGATAACAATTTCAGTACAGTGATGAATTGTTAAAAAGCAACAATGTCAGTGAATGAATCTGGGGCCCATATTTACACTCTCCCCTGTCGGTGTATGCTGTGTACACATTGTACTGTTGTGCCACTCATTGATTTCTATATAATAGTAGTATAAAATAAAACAGAAGTGTACACTAGCTGTGCGTCACTCACAAGAAGGCTGTGATCTCTCACAGGCTACACTAAGCTGTTCTCGGTCTGCCTGCTGCTCTCCGGACAGGCATTGCTGTAGTCACCTAAGTGTTTGGGGTCCTGATACACAGAGCCCCATGTGCAGACACTTCCTGGTTAGCGGAAGCAGAGCCGAGCATCATTGAAGAGAACCTGTTCCCACAATGAAGGTGGTGGCTTTAATCAGGTGATACATTGGGATGAGCAGTGACATTGTGAATGATAGCAGGCAGTGCTGTGTGAGCTGGGAGTCCACACACTGAGGAGCTTTCTATTGTACTGACACTTGTATCTCATTACTTCATGTAGGCTGCTTGTGTTATTTGTATTCCAAATTCATTCCAACACTTCTTACAGTGATAACACCTCATTCTCCAACCCCCTCAGGTAATACATCATTAAAACTGATGGAATAAATGATCTAATGTCAACAGGCGATGACAATTTCACGAATACGTAGCACCCTGTGCAAATCCTGCAGCTGACAGGAAAGCGGTGACTGTTTTTGTCCGGTGAATTGTCAGCTCTTGCACAGTGCGTTCTCTAATTCTCACAGCATTGTAACTAAAGGCAAAATGTAAATAAATAAATTGGATAGAGCAAGGGAGGGTTATAACCCCTGTCAGTTTTTTCCATCTGTGTTCCATAGGGGAGATTGCCCTATATGAGAGAAAATCCCTCTAAAGGGTGTCCCCGTTGGATGATTTCCCCTCTATTAGTGTTCACGTGTCAATTTTCTTTTACTTTCAGTGAAAATGGTAAACCGGACAAATAGAGAGCATGAATCTTCCAAACGGGGACACACAGCAAATAATACCTGACTGGAGTTATAATTAGGGTTGTCCCGATACCGATACTAGTATCGGTATCGGGACCGATACCGAGTATTTGCGGGAGTACTTGTACTCCCGCAAATACCACGATGCCTAAATAGAATACTCAGCCCCCCCACCCGCCGCCGCCGCTACACCGCATCCCGCCGCTTGGTTAATACGGGCGGGGAACATTACAGCTTTCCTTTGAATAGCTGTAGTGTTTCCCGCCGCGCCGCGTAGACACTCCCCCTTGCTCGGGTGATCTGTCCAATCCCGAGCAAGGGGGAGTATCTATACGCAGCGCGAATCATTACAGCTATTCAAATGAAAGCTGTGATGTTCCCTGCACGCTGTTTAACCATGCCGCGCGGTAAGGGGGGGAGATGGCTGCTTCTAAGGGGGGACATGGCTGCTTCTAAGGGGGGACATGGCTGCTTCTAAGGGGGGACATGACTGCTTCTAAGGGGGGACATGACTGCATCTGTGGGGGGACATGGCGGCATCTGTGGGGGGACATGGCGGCATCTGTGGGGGGACATGGCTGCATGTGTGGGGACATGGCGGCATCTGTGGGGGGACATGGCTGCATATGTGTGGGGACATGGCTGCATATGTGTGGGGACATGGCTGCATCTGTGGGGGGACATGGCTGCATCTGTGGGGGGACATGGCTGCATTTGGGGACACATTTAAAAAAAAGTATCGGTATTCGGTATCGGCGAGTACTTGAAAAAAAGTATCGGTACTTGTACTCGGTCCTAAAAAAGTGGTATCGGGACAACCCTAGTTATAATCCCTCTCCACTCTACCCCCCCCCCCCCAAAAAAAAATCCTTCAGTTACACTGGATGGGGTTGTAAACCCTTGTTTTCTTTTTTTTTTTAAATAACAAACATATCATACTTCCCTCCACTGTGCAGTTTGCTTTTCCAAGTGTGGCCCCGAACCTCATCTTCTGGGGTCCCCCAAATGCACTCGCGGCTCCTCCTCGCATCGGTAAACCCCCCTAGGAGAAGCGCTCACCCTTGGGGTTACCTTGCAGGCGTGCTCCCGGGTCCAGCATTTGCATGCATTGACACAGAATGCCGGAATCAGCCCCGCCGCCGGCACCCGCATCATTGGGTTTGATTGACAGCAGTAGGAGCCAATGGCTGCGCCGCTGTCATTCTATCCAATCAAAAGCCGAGAATCCCGGGCAGAGAGGTACAGCTCATCTCCACTGAGGGAACGAACGGGCTCAGGTGAGTAGAACCAGGGGGGGGGGGGGCGATCAGTGTCAGAAGTTTGCATTAAGGTGTAAAAACACGAGAGTTTACAACCCCTTTAACAATAATATAGGAATGACTCTGCAGAGAGGTATAAAATACAAAGGAATAGTCGGTGAAATCTCAAAAAATAGCAAATCATGTGCACATCAAAATTTGTATTTCTGTGGCCAGTTTGAATGGTCTGTTGTCACACTTCTGAGTTTTTTTTTATTGTACTGGAACTGCAGATATCTTTGAAATGGTGCCATGGATTGTTAATGTTCTTTGGTATAGATTCAACAAGATGTTGGAAGCATTCCTCTGAGATATTGGTCCATATTGACATGATAGTATCACACAGTTGCTGCTGATTTGTCAGCTGCACATCCATGATGTGAATCTCCCGTTCCGCCACATCCCAAACGTGCTCTATTGAATTAAGATCTGGAGACCATTGGAATACAGTGAACTAATTGTCATGTTTAAGAAACCAGTGGTGAGATGATTTGAACTTTGTGACATGGTGAACAGTTTGTGACTTTGTAGAGGTGAAACTCAAAAAATTAGAATATCATGCAAAAGTTCATTTATTTCACTAATGCAACTTAAAAGGTGAAACTAATATATGAGACTCATTATATGCAAAGCCAGATAGTTAAAGCCGTGATTTGTCATAACTGTGATGATTATGGCTTACAGCTCATGAAAACCCCAAATCCACAATCTCAGAAAACTAGAATATTACATGCAGTCAATAAAACAAGGATTGTACATAGAATATCAGACCCCTGAAAAGTAGAAGCATGCATATGTACTCAGTACTTGGTTTGGGCCCCCTCAGTACTTGGTTTGGGCCCCTCAATGCGGCGTGGCATGGAAGCTATCAACCTGTGGCAACCTGAGGTGTTATGGAAGACCAGGATGCTTCAATAGCGGCCTTCAGCTCTTCTGCATTGTTGGGTCTCATGTCTCTCATCTTTCTCTTGGCAATGCCCCATAGATTCTCTATGGGGTTTAGGTCAGGCGAGTTTGCTGGCCAATCAAGCACAGTAATCCCACGGTCATTGAACCAGGTTTTGGTGCTTTTGGCAGTGTGGGCAGGTGCCAAGTCCTGCTGGAAAATGAAGTCAGCATCCCCATAGAGCTCGTCTCCGGAAGGAAGCATAAAGTGCTCCAAAATCTCCTGGTAGACGGCTGCGGTGACCCCGGACTTAATGAAACACAGAGGACCAACACCAGCAGATGACATGGCTCCCCAAATCAGCACAGACTGTGGAAACGTCACACTGGACTTGCATCTTGCAGTGTGTGCCTCTCCATTCTTCCTCCATACTCCGGCTCCTTGGTTTCCATATGAGATGCAAAATTTGCTCTGATCAGAAAAGAGGACTTTGGACCACTGAGCAGCAGACCAGGTGTGTTTTTCTTTAGCCCAGGTAAGACGCTTCTGATGTTGTTTGTTGTTCAGGAGTGGCTTGACAAGAGAAATACGACATTTGAAGCCCATGTCCAGGATCCGTCTGTGTGTGGTGGCTCTTGATGCTCTGACTCCAGCCTCAGTCCACTCCTTGTGAAAGTCCCCAACACTTTTGAATGGCCTTTTCCTGACAATCCTCTCCAGGCTGCGGTCATCCCTGCTGCTTGTGCACCTTTTTCTTCCACACTTTTCCCTTCCACATAACTTTCCATTAATGTGCTTTGATACAGCACTTTGGGAACATCAAACTTCTTTTGCAATTACCTTTCAGGCTTTCCCTCCTTATGGAGGGTGTCAATGGTGGTTTTCTGCACAACTGTCAGGTCAGCAGTCTTTCCCATGATTGTGATTCCTACTAAACCAGACTGGGAGACCATTTACAGGCTCAGGAACCATTTGCAGGTGTTATGGCTTAATTAGCTGATTAGAGTGGGTCACTTTGAGCCTAGAACATTGCACCTTTTCACAATATTCTAATTTTCTGGGATTGTGGATTTGCAGTTTTCATGAGCTGTAAGCCACAATCATCACAATTATGACAAATCACGGCTTGAACTATCTTGCTTTGCATGTAATGAGTCTCATATATTAGTTTCACCTTTTAAGTTGCATTAGTGAAATAAATGAACTTTTGCACGATATTCAAATTTTTCGAGTTTCACCTGTACTGTTGGAAATAGCCATCAGAAGATGGTTACATTGTAGTCATAAAGGGATGGACATAATCAGCAACAATACTCAGGTAGTCAGTGGTATTTAAACGATGCTCAATTGGTACTAAGGGGCCCAAAGTGTGCCAAGAAAATATCCCCCCCACCATTACACCACCAGCCTGAACCATTGATACAAGTCAAATTCTGACCTTACCATCTGAATGTTGCAGCTGAAATCGAGACTCATCAGACCAGGCAACGTTTTTCCGATCTTCTATTGTCCAATTTTGGTGAGCCTGTGCAAATTTTAGCCTCAGTTTCCTGCCCTTAGCTGACAGGAGTGGCACCCATTGTGGTCTTCTGCTTCTGTAGCCCATCTACTTCAAGGTTCGATTTGTTGTGCATTCAGAGATGGTATTCTGCTTGCCTTGGTTGTAACAAGTGGTTATTTGAGTTAATTTTGCCTTTCTATCATCTTAAACCAGTCTTCCTAATCTTCTCTGACCTATGATATCAACAAGGCATTTTCCTCCACACAACACCTGCTCACTGGATATTTTCTCTTTTTCGGCCAATTCTCTGTAAATCCTAGAGATGGTTGTGTGTGAAAATCCCAGTAGATCAGCAGAAATACTCAGACCAACAATCATGCCACGTTCCAAGTCACTTAAATCCCCTTTCTTTTAAATTCCAATGCTTTGGTTTGAGCTTCAGCGAGTTGTTTTCACCACGTCTAGATGCCTAAATGCATTGAGTTGATGCCATGTGATTGGCTGATTAGCAATTTGTGTTACCAAGCAATTGAACAGGTGTTCTAATAAAGTGGCCGGAGAGTGTATGAGCTAGATTCACGTAGCTCGGCGTATATTTTGGCCGGCGTAGCGCATCTCATATGCGCTACGCCAACGTAAAATAGGGCGCCCAGACCATTATTCACAAAGATCTGGCGCCGTACGTTGCGTCGGCGTAGTGTAACTAGGCAGGCGTAAGCCCGCCTAATTTAAATGTGGAAGGTAGTGGGCGTGTTGTATAAAAAGTAGCCGTGAACCCATGTAAATTTTTTCACGAACGGCGCATGCGCGCGCATGCTCAGAGTCACCGCATATACTCCCTAAGATGCGTCGGCTCAATGCTTTCGATGTGAACGTAACCTACGCACAGCCCCATTCACGTACCACTTAAGTAAACTACGTAAAATTCGACGGCTGTTCCGACGTCCATACTTTAACATTGGCTGCGCCTCATATAGCAGGGGTAACGTTACGCCGGACGTAAGCCTTACGTAAACGGCGTAGCGGGTGCAAGTACGTTCGTGAATCGGCGTATCTAGGTCATTAACATATTCTACGCGTAAATCTACGGAAGCGCCCCTAGCGGCCAGCGTAAATATGCACCCTAGATACGACGGCGTACTAACACTTACGTCGGTCGGAGGAAGCTATAATTCAGGCGTATTTAGCTACCAGAATGGCACGCATAGATACGACGGCGCATCTTCTGACTTACGCGGCGTATCAATAGATACACCGACGTAAGAGCTACGTGAATCTAGCTCTATGTGTTTTACACATATTAAATCCCTCCAATAACTCCAACCAAAACATGGCTGTACATTGTGGTGCGCTGCATCAGAAAAAATAATGCGTGTCTGATTTTTGTTTTGTTCAATTAAAAAAAAAAGTATTATGTATAAAAAAACTTTATAAAAAACATTAAACAAACCACTCGCACACAAGATACAGACATACATAAGCAGCTGTTATGCAAAACATCCACACACACTAGATGTAGAAAAATAATTTATCCATTATTTATGTTAAAATGTAAAGTAATAAGAATGCACGTTTTTTTTTTTATATTTTGCCTATTAACAAATTTTGAGTGTCATCGTCTTTCGTGGTTCTACGAGCACACGCAATTTTGAGGTTACACATATTTGGTATTTAATAACTTGGCACAGTCTTATCTTTTATACGTTGTCTAAATGTTTTTTGTGACTTGGATGCAATAAAAATATTAAGTGTATTTATTATTCAAAATATAGATTTCCTAAACATGTATGCAAATGTTGTGTGACACACAAACCCAGGAGTACCATCTTTTATTCTGCAGGTTCTCTGCTTTCAGAAATTATTTAGGTTTTCTAGACATTTACACAGACCCAGTTGTCCAGCAAAACTGACAATGATGGGGGTTTGGGAATTATGACTGCCAGGGGGCTTAAGCAGTTGAAACATTTTTTTTAAGGATTGCACATAGAGATTTATAGGCATTTCATATGCCTAGTGTAAATTTCCCTGTGCTTTCCATCGCCCATAGAGCCAAAGGTGTTGCATACAGCCTTCCATTGAAGTGATGCGTGACTCGTATACGTGGTAGAGCTGCACGATTCTGGCTAAAATGAGAATCCCAATTTTTTTGCTTAGGATAAAGATCACGATTCTCTCACAATTCTCGAGTGTAACATAGTCTTTCACATCATACAAAAAAATTGGGCTAACTTTGCTGTTTAGTTTTTTTTTTTTTTTAAATTCATTAGTATTTTTTTTAAATTGCGTTTGAAAAGCCGCTGCGCAAATACGGTGTGACATAAAATATTGCAACAACCACCATTTTATTCTCTAGGGTCTCTGCTAAAAAAAATATCATGTTTGGGTGTTCCAAGTAATTTTCTAGCAAATTTTTTTACTTGTAAGCAACAAATGTCAGAAAAGGTTTGGTCTTTAAATGGTTAAACTTCCTTTAGCTACATGTAGTTCTTTCCATTGATAAAAGAACGGAAAGATATTTTGTTTACATTTATTCGCTGTTGTAATAAAACTTGGCAGGCTGCCTGGATTTTGTTTATCCAGCTGTGAGAACTCTCTGCACTTGTTAGAGAGAACTGTGACGTGCTGTTTTGAGTAACGGGAAGGGAAAAAGATTGCAATTTCGATTCTTCATGATTAATCGTGCAGCTCTAATACATGGCCAAAGTATATCTCCAATGCGAAACGTTCATGTACTGTTTACAGGAGTATAGCTGCGTACAGTCACTTAATTGAATAGCAGGATTTATGCAGCACCTGCAGCTCCCCATTAAATTCTAAATACAGTGGAACCTCGGTTTACGAGTAACTCAGTTAACAAGCTTTTTGAAAGACGAGCAATTTTTTTAAAATAATTCTTACTCTGTTTGTGAGTGTTGTCTCGCAAAATGAGCAGAATTCAAGCTAATGGGGCCTGCAGTACCGCATTTGGCCTGAGGTGGGGGGGGGGTGCCAGAGCCGACTGTCGCTGATCGGCCGTTCGGAAATGCAGTACCGCATTTGGCCAGAGGACAGCTCGGCTGACCTTGGCAAATCTCGAGAACAAAGTCTTTTCAAGGTTTGCCGAGGTCAGCCGAAGTGTCCTCTGGCATTTTCGTCCATTTCTGAGGCTCTCCGGCACCCCCCGCCTCTGGCTGCATGCAATTGAAGTCAATGCGGAACCAATTATTTTCGTTTCCATTGACTTCAGTGGGGAAACTTGCTTTGATATGCAAGTACTTTGGATTCCGAGCATTCTCCTGGAACGGATTATGCTCGTAATCCAAGGTTCCACTGTATTATGATTACATATATTAGTAGCAACATACAGATATCAGAATAAAATATTTTTTTGAGATAGGGGACCTTAAGGCCTCGATCACACGGCTGCTGAGACTGTTTTTTTGTAAACTGGTCGGTTTAAATGGCATCTTTAGCCTGCGGGTGCTGTGTGCAGGCAGCCCATTGAACTCTATTAGAATGCAGCAGCTGCATGGACACAGCCGTTTGCCCTAATGTGACAGGCATATAAGTGCAGGTAAGTGGCTCCCGCACGCCTGTGACATTAGGATGAGTGTCTGTGTCTGTGCAGCGCTTGCTTCCTAATAGACTTCAGTGGGCTGCAGCACCTGGAAGCTAGAGACGCCAGAAAAATTGGACTGTTCAAAGGACTACCTCTGCATTTTTGCTGAATTATAGGTATTTGACCAGGTTAAATAGCTGAAGTTTGTGTCTCAGGTTATGGTTTTTGTTCTGCAAAGTAAAACCTCACCAACTATATGATTCTGCACATTGTTTCTAACTGTCTGACCCATACAATGTGTAAATCTTTTTTCTTTTTAGTGGCGGAAAGGACAGTTGCTACAATATGATGCAGTGTGTCATGGCAGGTCACCAAATTGTTGCTCTTGCTAACTTGAAGCCTCCTGACAGTGCAGGTAAGAATGCTTAATTTCAAAGCTATGCTTGCTACTACACACGGCACTAGGAAGAGTTTTGATTCACAATGAAAACTATGGTCTGATAGATCCATAGTGAACTAAAGTGTTGTACTGATAGATTCTTAGTGAGCTAAGTGTTGTAAAGCTCCCCTTTATATACCATTGAATTACGTGACAGCCTTACACTCCTGGACCTCACCTTCTTTGTACTTTCTACTTTTTGTTTTTTTCAAATTTTTGTATAAATGTTGTATTTACTTATGTACTTTTTGTACAAGCTTGTATCCTCTAATCTTGAAATTAATAAAAACGAATGAAAAAAAAAGAATGCTTAATTTTATGTAAATGGTTTGATGCATAGCAGTTAGCAAAGCATTAAATTCATGTTGATAAGAAGTGGTGTTGGCAAAAAAGCAAATTTTTTCATAAAATTAAACTCCTTACAACCTCTGAAAAAAACAGGGTGTATGAAGAGGGGAAAAAAAAGCCTATGGTCATTTAAGCCCCTTTCACACTACCACAACGTCGCGCAACTTTACTGTGATTTGCCGCGATTTCGGGGAGACTAGAGGTCTATGAAACTAAACTCGTATCAAAGTTGGACCATAGTGCAGGGACTAGTTTTGAAGTCGGCACGACTTGAAATTGTACGAATATGAATGGTTGTCATTGGAAATCATGAGGAACGACTTGTCATGCTACTTTTCAGTCCCAAATCGTGGGACAAGTTGTACAAGGGTGAAAGGGGCCTTACTGGTTTTG
Source organism: Rana temporaria (assembly GCF_905171775.1). Lineage (NCBI taxonomy): Eukaryota > Metazoa > Chordata > Amphibia > Anura > Ranidae > Rana > Rana temporaria. The sequence continues at coordinate 60,052,258 of NC_053501.1, forward strand.
GATAGACTTAAGAGTTTTGCACTGTATTTGGTTAAAGTAGAACTATGGCCTCCAATTAAAAAAAAATTAAAATGAAAAAACTTAGTGGATGTAAACCCTCTCATATACCCAGTGAAGTGAACAGCCTCAGATGATACAGAGATGAAACAAATCCTCCCACATAAGTTTTACATGTATATCCAGAGGCGTTGCTAGGGGGGTGCTGGGGGTGCGGTCCGCCCCGGGTGACACCCGCTAGAGGGGTGACACCATCCCGATTTTAAAAAAACATTTTTTTTTAACCGGACGTGGAGCGATGAGCGCCGCGGTACAAGAGGAGGGGGGGTTGCGGGGTGACACCGCAGCACCATCCATCCCCCTCCTCTCCCAGCCACGGGCTGTTAGCGGTGGTCGGCAGTTGGCACACAGGCACAGCCCCCTCCTCTCTGTGTGTACAGAGGGGGAGGGGCCCTTCTGTCCATGTGCCGTGGCGCTGCCTGCGATGATCTGAGGTACTGAATGGGAAGGGGGGTGTTTGCACCGAGGGGGGGTTGTACTAAGGGGGGGGGTGTTTGCACTGGGGGGTTGCACCGAGGGGGTTTGCACTGAGGGGGGGTTGCACTAAGGGGGGGTGTCTGCACTGAGGGGGTGTCTGCACTGAAGGGGGGTCTGTGTAACATGCAGGGGTCCAGAGGTGCAGGTGGCTGTGTAATGTAAAAGGGGTGCAGTGATGCAGGGTGCTGTGTAATGTAAAGGGGTGCAGAGGGCTGTGTAGTGTAAAAGGGTCCAGAGGGCTATGTGATGTAAAAGGGGTGCAGTGATGCAGGGAGCTGTGCAATGTAAAAGGGTCCAGAGATGCAGGGTGCTATGAGATGTAAAGGGGTTCAGTGATGCAGGGTGCTGTGTAATGTAAAGGGGTCCAGTGATGCAGGGGCTGTGTAATGTAAAGGGGGCCAGTGATGCAGGGGGCTATTTAATGTAAAGGGGTCCAGTGATGCAGGGTGCTGTGCAATGTAAAGTGGTCCAGAGGTGCAGTTGTGGAGAGGGGTACACAGTAGTAACAAAAAGATATTGAAGGATGCAGAGGTATGCAGGGGGCACAGTGGGGTGTTTTTACATTTTAACGTGGGGGGTGTGTCAGATATTGGATCCGCCCCGGGTGCCAAATGCTCTAGGTACGCCCCTGGCCTATAGGCTCCTGAGATGTGAATTCCGGTTCTGGAGAAAGAGAGGTGGGGGGAGGGGACAAAGAAAAAAGGAGAGAAAGAAGAAGGGATAGAACGAACAAGAAAGATGGATAGAGAGAGAGAAAAGGGGAAGAAAGGAGAACAGAGAGCAAACGGTAGGGTAAAAAATATTTGAAAAATGTTATTGGGGGGGGGGGGGGGTGACACCATATTTTACCGCACCAGGTGACACCAACCCTAGTGACGCCACTGTGTATATCTGCTGTCTTCAGCTTTATATACGGTTTAGATAGTACACGTCCTGTCTTGCCGTACACTGTGAGACAGCTGATTGGAGAAAAGGCACACATTCCCCTCCACAAAGGCAGGGACTTGCAGAGCTGTGCTGTGAATTGACCAGCTGTCTGCTAATCTATCTATAGAACCCACCCTGACACAAATTTCAGGCTGGTTTTATCACGTGTCTGAGAACTTGTCAGAAGTTATGCTGATAACAGAAGAACAGAGCAGGAGAAAGCCACGGGACTTAGAGCTTTGAAGAGAGATAAGAAAACACTGCAGAAATATGTGCCCAGCTCAAATTTGCTACAATGTAAAGTAGTGAGTGTACAGCTTGCATAACAGTGTAAATTTGCTGTCCCCTCAAAATTACTCGACACAAAACCATTAATGTCTAAACAGTTGGCAACAAAAGTGAGTACACCCCTAAGTGAAAATGTCCAAATGGAGGAGGAGGAGGACTGGTTCAGGTAATAGAAAGGGCCAAATTACCCAGCACAAGCAATGTGCTGTATAACATGCTTTAAATGAACAGGATCTATTTTATTTTTTATTTTTAGGCTTACAAATGCTTTAATGTTCATTAATCATTTACATATCAGACTTTTTTTTCTAAAATCATTTATTTTTTTCGGATATATACTTTGTTTATTCTACCTCACAGGCAGATTGAACAGTAAAGATTACAATTAAAGTAGGTAGATCAGGTATAGTGTAAAGTTCTATAAGCATTATTGCCTAATGCACACGGGCTTATGAAAATAAGAAAAAAAAATTCTGATACACTATACTGTCAAAAGTATTGGGACACCTGCTTTTACACGTCCATGAAATTTAATGGCATCCCAGTCTTAGTCCGTAGGGTTCAATATTGAGTTGGCCCACCCTTTGCAGCTATAACAGCTTTAACTCTTCTGGGAAGGCTGTCCACAAGGTTTAGGAGTGTGGCTATGGCTGGAGTCCACAACCCGTCGACCGCGGTCAGGTGATGGATAGATTGCGTCTCTGCAGGGGAGAGCCGGGCCAGCAGGTCGGGGAAGGAGAGAGCCCAGCAGGCAGAGAAAGTGAGTGGAGAGCCAGGACGGCGGTTCAGGGGAGGAGAGAGCCAGGACGGCGGTTCAGGGGAGGAGAGAGCCAGGACGGCGGTTCAGGGGAGGAGAGAGCCAGGACGGCGGTTCAGGGGAGGAGAGAGCCAGGGCGGCGGTTCAGGGGAGGAGAGGGCCTGGGCGGCGGTTCAGGGGAGGAGAGAGCCAGGACGGCGGTTCAGGGGAGGAGAGAGCCAGGACGGCGGTTCAGGGGAGGAGAGAGCCAGGACGGCGGTTCAGGGGAGGAGAGAGCCAGGACGGCGGTTCAGGGGAGGAGAGAGCCAGGACGGGGGTTCAGGGGAGGAGAGAGCCAGGACGGCGGTTCAGGGGAGGAGAGAGCCAGGACGGCGGTTCAGGGGAGGAGAGAGCCAGGACGGCGGTTCAGGGGAGGAGAGAGCCAGGACGGCGGTTCAGGGGAGGAGAGAGCCAGGGCGGCGGTTCAGGGGAGGAGAGAGCCAGGGCGGCGGTTCAGGGGAGGAGAGAACCAGGGCGGCGGTTCAGGGGAGGAGAGGGCCCAGCAGGCAGAGCAAGCAAAGAGAGACCTGGACGGGCAGAGCAGTGAAATAGAGAGCCCTACAGGAGAAACAGTTGAGAGACCTTCTTTGGCATTGAGCTACCTCTCTCACTGAAGCAGCTGGTGTGGACTCACTGGGGCTGCTGCTGCTACCAAAGTTTATTTTGCACTGTGTAATACAAAATGTTATGTATATGTGCGTTTATATGTGTTTACACTTGCATACTTGTTTTTTCTGTTAAAAAACTCCTCTCGGAACACACACTTTAGTGTTTTCCTACACCTGTAAACATTCTTTAAATATTAACGCCTATGTATGGCCACATAGGCCAAAATACAGATGCTTTTACAGTCATAAAAAAGCACTGTACGCCTGTATAAGCAGCGCTTTTTAGGCTTTGTGTGCATTAGGACTATTGGGTACATAATGGGCTTTAAGGTGCCTGGTTTATATGGGTAACAATGTCAATTTATTCTGGACCCAGATTTCTTTTCATCTGAATGTCTGAACTATTTTGTATAGAAACTGTGCTAACTCAGCTTTGTCTTGATTTTTTTCTTTTTCTTCTTCTTCTTGTGGTGACCTTTTCTAAATGTTGGTTCTCTCTGCAGTGGATGAATTGGACAGCTACATGTACCAAACAGTTGGCTACCAGGCATTGGATCTTTATGCAGAAGCAATGGGGTTACCGCTGTATCGTGCTACACTGTCTGGTGCCAGCCTGAACATAGGAAGAGGATATACTCCCCAAGAAGGAGATGAGGTTGAGGACCTGTATCGCTTACTAAAGATGATTAAGGTATGTTTGTTGGTTTGAGCTTCATAAATTTAAGTCTGCCTGCATGTAGTAATGTTTGGTATGTCCTTTTTAAAGTGTTAAAAAAAAAAATCTAAAAATCATTATTTTTAAATAAAGGTGAGAAGTTCTTAAAAACTCTTTATTCAAATCAATTAAAGAATGCAAAGCTGGTTGTAAAGAGTCTTTAAAGCGGAGGTCCGGTTTAAAAAAATAAATACATTAAAAGTCAGCAGCTACTAACACTGTAGCTGCTGACTTTTAATAAGGACACTTACCTGTCCAGGGTGCCCGCGATGATGGCAGCCGAAGCCGAGCAATCGCTCGGGTCTCGGCTGCCCCGCCGCCATCCTCGGTGAGGGAATCAGGAAGTGAAGCCTTGCGGCTTCACCGCCCGATTCCCTACTGCGCATGCGTGAGCGGCGGAACGTGAATGGGCGATGTCCCCTGGGACACGCTCAAGGTCCCAGAAGACACCGCTTCCCCTTATCCCCCAGGAGGCAGCGTGAGCAGGAGAAGAAAGAAGACCGACTGCGGATCAGGAAGTGGCAGATTAGGACGATCTGCCTAGCAACAGGCACTTCAGGTATATATAAAAATATATTTTTTGCCGCATTTTTAATTTTTTTTTTTTTTTTGGTGGAGCTCCGCTTTAACCTTAATGCATCCTTTGTTTTAAAGTGGTTGTAAATCCTTACATATACCAAGTAAAGTGGCTGGCCTCAGGTGATGCACAGAGATGAAACAAATCCTCCTACATAAGTTGTTCCTGTTTATTTGCAGCCCTGTCTTCTCCACATCTATTCAAAGTCCAGAATTCATAAAGCTTGTCTGAGCTGTCAGAAAAAAGAGTGCAGAGAGCTGAGGTCACACACTGCATAGCTCAGCGAGGAGAGCTCTGAGAGCTGATTGGAGGGAAGAGACCCCCCCCCCCTTCACACAGGAACAGAGCTGAGGCTGTCAATCAGCTGGAGGTCCCGCTCCTTCACATTTTCTCTTGTGGTGTCAGGGAAACTTGTCAAATTATTCATGCTCATAGTAAAGGAATGAAGCAGCAGGCAGAAATTACACTTAGTGCTTATAATTGAGTACACACTATAGAGGGATATGCTTTGTTCATGTTTCGTGTCTGAGGTTTACACTTTACTTTTACACCACTTCAAGGTAAAAAAACGTACAACCTTACAATAGCTGTGCACCCCAGGTCCCCTTAACACTTACCTAAGGCCTGTATCAATCCAGTGCTGTGCCCGGCTTCAGTTCTTCTCTTGTGCTAACTTTTCTGTTTATTTTATTTCAATTTATTGAAGTGTATTTCTTCCCAAAAAATTGTGTTTGAAAGTCCACTGCGCAAATACAGTGTGACATATATAATATAATGTTTGGAGGTTCTACGTAATTTTCTAGCAAAAAATACTGATTTTAACTTGTAAGCAACAAGTGTCAGAATAGGCTTAGTCTTTAAATGGTTAAACTGACTCCATTTACAGACCGAAGTTCATCCCATTGATTTAAAAAAACAAATGATACCATGTTTTAAGTTCTCTCTCAGCGCAAAGCAATGTTGATAAACATTTGCCGTTTTTTTTTTTTTTTTTTACAGCTCTGAGCAGAGAATGGCTATGCACTTGTTACATAGAATTGTGGAAAAGCCGGAATACGATTGTGATAAATCGAGATTGCACCTTTTTTATTTTTATTTATTTTTTAAAAGATTAATCGTGTAGCTCTACTATGTGCAATACCATTGCACAGAGCAGAGTACAAAGTTTATATTTAAAGAAAAAAAATAATCCCAGCATTTACAACCATTTTAAATCACCCTAAAAGACTGCTAAGATTTTGTGCTCCGCTGCTGTAAGTGCCACACAGATTCTCTATTTTATCGCAGTATGCTGCAGCACAGCTCTGGACTGCTTTGCAGTGTGAATGAGACACACAGGAAAACAAGTGTAAAATACATGCATCAGGAAGTATCACCTGAAATGAATATCAGATTAATTGCTTTATAAATATACCCTAACATTTTTTTGAATAGCTGATGCATTTTGGGGATTCTAGAAGACCACTGAGATTAGAACTTGCAAAAAATGAACTAGAAAAGATCTAGACAAAAGGTAAATGCCCTGCCATTGGGATTGATTTAGAAATGTAGAACCTGCTTTGGAAACTTAGTACCAATAGGTTCCTCTGAGACACTCCTTTCTATTTTTTCGAATATTTTTATTGAGATTTTTTACAAGAAATATATACAAAATATAAGGGCCCCATTGGGCCACATCTTCATTCAGATATTTCAGGCGAAATGCTACTTTATCTAATTGGTAGAACTTTGTGGTGTCCCTCTGACTCCAGCTGGGGAAATCTTTCACATACAGACTGCTAGTGGCAGGTATAAAGATCACAGGACAAAATCACATTTTGTTGCATACCCGATTAAAATGTAAATGGAACTAGTTATACATGGATCATTTGGATAATCATTTTATATCCAAAAAGGTACATTAGGTTTAACATTCTGAAATTTGACTTGGTTTGGTCCACTGTGCCCAATTTCACTGTGCGTGTTATACAGTTATCTCAACTATCAGTTTAGCCCCCTGTGGACAATACAAGTGCAACCCCTGAAGTTAACCTTTAAATTTTATATAAAATCAAAATTGTATAAATGGTTTAGTCCTTCAAATGATTATCCTTTTAATGTTTGTTCTAGCATTGGGTGACAACTAGGGTTGTCCCGATACCGATACTAGTATCGGTATCGGGACCAATACAGAGCATTTGTGCGAGTACTTTTACTTGCGCAAATGCTCCCGATGCCTGATCCGATACCTGGGAGAGAGGCAGTGTGTAATGCCTGTGTCTGTGTATAATGCTCAGACCGCGACAAAAGCCACGCCTCCTCGTCTGTGATAGGGGAACACTCCCAGCAAGTGAGTCAGTGTTCTGCCTATCACGGACACCCTCTCATCCTCATCCCATGGACGAGGTTGAGAGGATGTCCGTGATAGGTGGAACACTAACTCACTGCTGGGAAACTGAGTTCCCCTATCACGGACGAGGAGGAGGCGCGGCTTTTGTACACTGGATGGCTGCCGTCTAAGCATTATACACGGACACAGCCAGGCATTACACAATTTTGCTATTGTGATACTGGTCAATAGAAATAATCTATTCCATGGTGAAAAGAGATTTCTGCAAAGTGGTTTAAAATACACAATATAGTGAAGATAAGTATAAATAAGTAGAAGTTATAGCATTGGTTTGTATGGACAGGTCTTTATCTGCTTTGGGAAATGTAAAACAAAAATCCAGGAGGAGAAGCTGGTTATATTGCTTGTTAAAGTTATAATGGGGCTGTTCTTTTATCATGGAGTTTTCATTCTGTGCCAAGTAGGGTTGTCGTCTGAGCATTATACGCGGACACAGGCATTACACGCGGACACAGGCATTACACGCGGACACAGGCATTACACGCGGACACAGGCATTACACGCGGACACAGGCATTACACGCGGACACAGGCATTACACGCTGCCTCTCTCTCCCAGGTATCGGATCAGGCAATCGCCTTCTTCATGTAGTTTGACTCATTGGTGTTTACAGTACAGATTGTTACAATCCATGTTCTCTCACACGCTAAGTTTTTGATTATTACATTACAGTATTTTTTTGATTTCCAAAGGAAGCCCAATAGACGCCCATGTACGTCGGCAAAATGGCACGGCTGCACATATTGGCGTACAGTGGTATACTGGTTTGTTCCCACAATCGGAGGACAGGCTGGTAGGTATATTGGCTTTTGTCTAAATTGGCCCTATTATGTACAGTATATGTATGTATGTATGTTAGTTGGGGTCCTTGAGGGCAGGGACTGATGTGAATGTACAATGTATACATACAGCTTTGTATATATTGGTGGTGGTTTATACTGTAAATACATGTAATAAATACAATTCTATTCCCCTTAGTTCCTCTCCGTCTGCAGAAGTTCTAGATATGTTGCAGTGATATGGCTTTCTCTTACTATGTACTTATTTGCCCTTCAGTATCTTTGTACATACTGGAAATTTATGGCCGTTCAGCTGCTAGGACCCTCTAGAACACTTTACACATGCTGTGCAGGCGTCGCACACCAAGTAGCCCTGCAAGTTCTTTCTTTGATTTTGCTGTATCAGCATCGCACACATTAAGTGACAGAAACATCAGAGAATACATCACTCTCCCCAGGGTCAGAACCACTAACCCAAATGAAAGCTAAATGACCGCTAATTAACAGTAACGGCTGCTAATCTTTTCCATAAAGGATGTGGTCCAATTTTAAGCCATAAGTAGCTTGTTGGGAGCATGCAGCGAACATTTCCATCCAGAGAGCTTCTATGTAATCGGTAAATAAGTTACTTAGATATATAATTTTATGGCTTTCTTGTCTAATTCATTTAGCTTTATATTTTAGTTAAGCCCTTTGTGGTTGCAGTGTTTAACAATTTTCTATTCATTTAACATTCATTATCACCTTGAGGTTAAAGAAAGCCTGTACTAAGAGAAATACACAGCTTTCCTTTGCTGATCCGTCTGAAAATAGCAGTTGCACGGGTATTGTAATGATCCAAACATAAAACATTTTTTATATTGCAGCTTACTAATTCTTGGTTATGATGGCTGCATTTGTTTTATTTTTTTTTAGGCTTTTTCTCTTCTATTTTCATCTGATCCAGCCAGCAAGTCTGTCGCTTTTCAAAAGCACAAGCTCCCCAACAGAATGTATCAGTTTACATAAATAAAGAAAAACATTTAAAACTGTCAGGGGGTGCTTATGCGGATTGACATTTATTTATTCATGTAAAACCTTCATTCCAAAAGGACAAAACTGTTTCCTGTAGCTGATTATTAAAGGGGTTGTAAAGATACAATTTTTTTTTTCCTAAATAGCTTCCTTTACCTCAGTGCAGTCCTCCTTCACTTACCTCATCCTTCGATTTTGCTTTTAAATGTCCTTATTTCTTCTGAGAAATCCTCACTTCCTGTTATTCTGTCTGCAACTACACACAGTAATGAGAGGCTTTCTCCCTGGTGTGGAGTGTCGTACTCGCCCCCTCCTTTGGACTGCAGGAGAGTCAGGACGCTCTCTACATTGCAGATAGATAAAGGAGCGGTGTGTTAGTGGGCGTCCTGACTCTCCTGTAGTCCATGGAAGGGGGCGAGCACGACACTCCACACCAGGGAGAAAGCCTCACATTACTGTGTGTAGTTACAGACAGAAGAACAGGAAGTGAGGATTTCTCAGAAGAAATAAGGACATTTAAAAGCAAAGTCAAAGGATGAGGTAAGTGAAGGAGGACTGCACTACGGTAAAGGAAGATTTTTAGGAGAAAAATATTGTACCTTTACAACCCCTTTAAGTGTGAGCTGGAGTTTGGCTTCAGTTTGTTAGTGTATTTAAATCTGCTAATACATTTAACATTCCCCTCCCCCAGACTGATAATCCTGATGTTTGCTGTGCCTCCTGTGCGCCTTCATCCAGAGATGTCTGGCTAATACAGGAGGTGTGTTACTGACTAGATCACCCCGGTAAAAACAGAGGGGAGAAAGCAAAGAAATTGACCAATGCAGGCACCACATTTAATAATTGGTAAGCTGCAATATAATACGTTTTTGGTTTTGGGTGTAAAACCGATTTAAAGTCCTATTGCACATTGGGCACAAAGCTGTACCCCTTAGACTCCCCCCTCCCATGCGTATTTTTTTATACATATATTTTTTTTATTATGCGTTCATTTATTCCAGTCATCCTCTGATTGGACAGGTGACATCATGGCAGTAGGTGGCCCTTACTCTTGCACAGGTCAGTGCTCACATAATGATATACAAGTGCTGTTTTAGCAGTAATACTTCGTTGTGATGACATACACCCGGGGTTGGGTCCATGCCACCCTGAGGTTACAAGAGGGGGGGTGGGTAGCATGCAACTCTGAATACCGCAGCAGCAGGGAACAGTGCCGGAGACGAGGTGAGTATTGCAGCTAAATGGTAAAATATATTTGCAAAGTACTGAGCAATTTTTTTTTACTTGTTCAACAAAGTTGATGTTTCACTGAAGTAATTGGCTGCATATTTGTCCGTGTTCAGTGACTTGTAAAGTATTGAAGTCGGGCAACTAGAATTTGTAAAAGGTCTGCAATTGCAGCTGTTCTATTCCCTCAGTGCAGTTTCTTCTCAGGAGAATGTATCAGAAAACAAGGTAGCCTTTGTGAGAAGCCTTGCATGTGAGCGATCATTCTCTGAATGCCAGACTGCATATTCATCCAGGAAAATCTTCCCAGTAATATTCAATAGGTTTTGCTACAGCACCCAAAACTAGCATGCAGTCCAGGATTCGGAGAATGGCAGCTTTCATCCAAGGCATCTCACACAGGTATTTCAGTTCTTAGTACATAGGTAATTCTTAGTCTTGTAACTAAACTAAAATCCCCACTGGTGACATTGCGGACGTTGGGGGGGATGGGTTGCTTTGTTGGGGTTGCTAGGACCCCGAGTCAGTTGCAATCAATCTTTATTGATCAATAACAGCTACTAGCTGTATAAAGGGTTTTCTAGTAAATTTGTTTATATTGCTCAACAAATTGACCCTCATGAAGGTGTGTCCTTCCTGGAAGTCTCAACTGATTGATGCTACAGATGAGTATTCCTCCTGGGTGTCTCAGCTGATTGATGCTACAGATGAGTATTCTTCCTGGAAGTCTCAACTGATTGATGCTACAGATGAGTATTCTTCCTGGAAGTCTCAGCTGATTGATGCTACAGATGAGTATTCTTCCTGGAAGTCTCAACTGATTGATGCTACAGATGAGTATTCTTCCTGGGAGTCTCAGCTGATTGATGCTACAGATGAGTATTCCTCCTGGGTGTCTCAGCTGATTGATGCTACAGATGAATATCCTTCCTGGAAGTCTCAGCTGATTGATGCTACAGATGAGTATTCTTCCTGGAAGTCTCAACTGATTGATGCTACAGATGAGTATTCTTCCTGGATGTCTCAGCTGATTGATGCTACAGATGAGTATTCTTCCTGGAAGTCTCAGCTGATTGATGCTACAGATGAGTATTCTTCCTGGATGTCTCAGCTGATTGATGCTACAGATGAGTATTCTTCCTGGGAGTCTCAGCTGATTGATGCTACAGATGAGTATCCTTCCTGGAAGTCTCAGCTGATTGATGCTACAGATGAGTATTCATCCTGGGAGTCTCAGCTGATTGATGCTACAGATGAGTATTCTTCCTGGATGTCTCAGCTGATTGATGCTACAGATGAGTATTCTTCCTGGATGTCTCAGCTGATTGATGCTACAGATGAGTATTCTTCCTGGAAGTCTCAGCTGATTGATGCTACAGATGAGTATTCTTCCTGGAAGTCTCAGCTGATTGATGCTACAGATGAGTATTCTTCCTGGATGTCTCAGCTGATTGATGCTACAGATGAGTATTCTTCCTGGGAGTCTCGGCTGATTGATGCTACAGATGAGTATTCTTCCTGGAAGTCTCAGCTGATTGATGCTACAGATGAGTATTCTTCCTGGAAGTCTCAGCTGATTGATGCTACAGATGAGTATTCTTCCTGGAAGTCTCAGCTGATTGATGCTACAGATGAGTATTCTTCCTGGATGTCTCAGCTGATTGATGCTACAGATGAGTATTCTTCCTGGGAGTCTCGGCTGATTGATGCTACAGATGAGTATTCTTCCTGGAAGTCTCAGCTGATTGATGCTACAGATGAGTATTCTTCCTGGAAGTCTCAGCTGATTGATGCTACAGATGAGTATTCTTCCTGGAAGTCTCAGCTGATTGATGCTACAGATGAGTATTCTTCCTGGATGTCTCAGCTGATTGATGCTACAGATGAGTATTCTTCCTGGGAGTCTCGGCTGATTGATGCTACAGATGAGTATTCTTCCTGGAAGTCTCAGCTGATTGATGCTACAGATGAGTATTCTTCCTGGAAGTCTCAGCTGATGCTACAGATGAGTATCCTTCCTGGGAGTCTCAGCTGATTGATGCTACAGATGAGTATTCTTCCTGGAAGTCTCAGCTGATTGATGCTACAGATGAGTATTCTTCCTGGAAGTCTCAGCTGATTGATGCTACAGATGAGTATTCTTCCTGGAAGTCTCAGCTGATTGATGCTACAGATGAGTATTCTTCCTGGATGTCTCAGCTGATTGATGCTACAGATGAGTATTCTTCCTGGGAGTCTCGGCTGATTGATGCTACAGATGAGTATTCTTCCTGGAAGTCTCAGCTGATTGATGCTACAGATGAGTATTCTTCCTGGAAGTCTCAGCTGATTGATGCTACAGATGAGTATTCTTCCTGGATGTCTCAGCTGATTGATGCTACAGATGAGTATTCTTCCTGGAAGTCTCAGCTGATTGATGCTACAGATGAGTATTCTTCCTGGAAGTTTCAGCATATTGATGCTACAGATGAGTATTCTTCCTGGAAGTCTCACTGAGAATACTCGAACACTTCTGCTTTGTATGCCATTCGATGGTCCGTTTGCTGCTCGGTGGCAAAGTCATGTTCCTCTTGTGCCATTGGTGAAGCCCAAACATACTGTATTACTACAATTACAAAGAATAGGTGCCTATCATGTAGCCTACAATATTGCACCATCCTTTCAAATACTGTCATGAATTAACACCATGTTTTTGTGAAAAAAGATAAAATCCTTGAAGGCCGTTTCACACTGATGCGTTTTTGCTGCACTTTTGCCCTGCTAATAGGGCAGGAAAAAACGCAATAAAATTATTATTTAAATTCTATATAACTCTTCACATCGGTGCGCTGCAGATGCAGTGCCGTTTTTAAAGTTCTGTGTGCTGCAGTTTAAACGGCAAAAAAAAAAAATGCCCCTTCTATTGATGTCAATAGAAAATGCATGAAATGTGTATCGTGGGTTGCATTTTTGGTGTTTCACAGGTGCATGCTGGAGTCAGACAACCAGGAAAAGCACCAAAAATGCACATTCGTTTTTTTACCATGTTTTTTTTCAGCAGAGCAGTGTGATGCCCGCAAAAGCCATTCATTTTTTTTTTAAATGATCCTGCTTTGTCAGAAATTGGACAATAGCAGTCTAAAGTCAATCTGACATAAGTATGCTTGTGAAGTACTGACCAGTGCATTGTGGGAGTTGCGTTTGTTAGTCATTCCTTTTTGTATGGCTTCTTCATTTCCACCAAGTTACCTTGTTCACGAAACTTATCCAGCAGTGCCCCCTGCTGTTTGTTTCTTTTTTCTTATTTTTTTTTTATTGCCTACTACAATTGTAGCTTATTTTTATTGGTTTTGATTTGTTGTTTAGTAGTTGAAGTTCTATTTTCTGTGTTTTTGATGTGTATGGATCCAAGGGTACCTTGGCTGTTGCTGTGATCTAACCAAAATACTTTGGGGGGGGGCCTTGGTATTTTTATATATAGGACAAAGTCTGTAGAGAGGATATCGGTCACTTTAATTCATCATTGCATCTTGACATTTGTTATATGGTTGGGGTCATTGGATAGAGTCAGTGACCTTAATTTTTGACCTTTTCCTAAGAAGAATTTTGAGATACTTTGGTTTGGCTGCCTTTGGTTAAAGATAATCTTTAGAGGTTTTTTTAAAAAAGGATTTTTCTGATTTTTTTTCTTACTTGCCGTATATCATATTTCATTGGTTTTTTTTTTCAGCTTACTTAAAGGATCCTAACCTTAAATCATTAACATGCCTGAAAGAAGAGCTGTTTTTTTTCTACCCATAGGAGCCATGCAAATCACAGATTTAAATTTGCAGTGGAGGTGTGCGTTGGATTTGTGTCTGTAAGGAAGCACAGACAGTTCCTATTTCAGACAGTTTGACAACTGAGGCCTAGGACACCTTTAGCACAAAGCACCTAGGCAAACAAAAATCAGTTACACACACAATTTTTTTATTGCTGTATTCTTCATAAAAGTATTTTAAAACAACAAATGCAATAATTTACTATTAAGTTTAATATAATATAAGACATTTATCAGGTAATTAGTACATTTATATATAGAGGTCTATATATCATGCCGAAAAGCGGAGATGTTAAGGATGTAAAGGACCGGGAGCTTGGCTTTAGCAAGTACAGATATTTGTGATTTCTCATTACTACATTCTTCCTCTGTGTCTTGCGTGTTTTTTTCTCCATGCCATCAGTGGCTGCATCCTTTGCTTGTGTCTCCAATCTAATTCCATCTTTTAATTTCTGCTGTCCTTTCATCTCATTACATTCTCACTTGGCTTCTTCCTCCTCCCTTTTCTCACACCCCCTCTTACACTTTGGGATGAAATCGCTAAATTAAAGTCTGGCTTAATTAAAATAGTGATGAATGCAGATTGCATGAAACATGGATAGTAAAATACAGCCACTTTCTGGCTAGGAATAGACTATAATTACTAGAATTGAACGGCAGGCTGTGGACCGTCTTCTTTCTTGATACTTACAGGAAACGCTCTATTAGTGTGCATGCTTCCTTTAAGGGAAATGGAGATTTGGGTTTAACCACATCAGTCCTGAATTACTAGGCTTAGGGGATGCAGCATAATAGGTTACTGTCCAGTGGTCCACAGCCCCTTTGAGTGGAAATCAGAAAAACACTACGGAAATTCTTTAAATAAATGTGTTTTGTCTATAAAAAAGCTGTTGGCTGCATTAAAACTATATGCTATGTAATTACTGTACCCTCAATAATGTATATATTTATATGTTTTTGGCACCTTAACCAGTAGCTTTTAGGACAAGGGATGACTGAACAGGTTCTATACCTTTTTAATTCTTTACAGTAAAAACATTTCCCCTCCTTTACGTCACTTAACCACTTGAGACCCGGACCAAAATGCAGCTAAAGGACCTTGCCCCTTTTTGCGATTCGGCACTGCGTCGCTTTAACTGACAATTGCACGGGTGTGCGATGTGGCTCCCAAACAGAATTGGTGTCCTCTTTTTCCCACAAATAGAGCTTTCTTTTGGTGTTATTTGATCACCTCTGCGGTTTTCATTTTTTGCGCTATAAACAAAAATAGAGCGACAATTTTGAAAAAAATGCAATATTTTTTACTTTTTGCTGTAATAAATATCCCCAAAAAATATATATAAAACATTCTTTTCCTCAGTTTAGGCCGATACGTATTCTTCTACATATTTTTGGCAAAAAAAATCGCAATAAGCGTTTATCGGTTGGTTTTTGCGCAAAATTTATAGCGTTTACAAAATAGGGGATAGTTGTATTGCATTTTTATTATTATTATTTTTTTTTTTTTACTACTAATAGCGGCGATCAGCGTTTTTTTTTTCGTGACTGCGACATTATGGCGGACACTTCGGACAATTTTGACACATTTTTGGGACCATTGTCATTTTCACTGCAAAAAATGCATTTAAAATGCATTGTTTATTGTGAAAATTACAATTGCAGTTTGGGAGTTAACCACAAGGGGCGCTGATGGGGTTATGTGTGACCTCAAGTGTGTTTACAATTGTAGGGGGGAGTGGCTGTACATGTGACGTCATCGATTGTGTCCCCCTATAAAGGGGATGACACGATCGATGACCCTGCCACAGTGAAGAACGGGGAAGCCGTGTTTACACACGGCTCTCCCCGTTCTTCAGTTCCAGGGACCGATTGCGGGACTCCAGCGGTGATCGGGTCCGCGAGTCCCGCGGTCATGGTCACGGAGCTTTGGACCGAGTCGCGGGAGCACGCCGTATATCGGCGTGAAGGGGTCCTTAAAGCGGGGGTTCACCCTTAGAGGGCACTTTTCCCCCTTAGATTCCTGCTCGTTTTTACTAGGGGAATCGGCTATTTATTTTAAAATATGTGCAGTACTTACCCGTTTACGAGATGCATCCTCTCCGTCGCTTCCGGGTATGGGCTGCGGGAATGGGCGTTCCTTCTTGATTGACAGGCTTCCGAGAGGCTTCCGACGGTCGCATCCATCGCGTCACGATTTTCCGAAAGAAGCCGAACGTCGGTGCGCAGGCGCAGTATAGAGCCGCACCGACGTTCGGCTTCTTTCGGCTACGAGTGACGCGATGGATGCGACCGTCGGAAGCCTCTCGGAAGACTGTCAATCAAGAAGGAACGCCCGCTCCCGAAGACCCATACCCGGAAGCGACGGAAGAAGATGCAGCTCGAAAACGGGTAAGTACGGATCATATTTTAAAATAAATAGCCGATTCCCCTAGTAAAAACGAGCAGGAAGCTAAGGGGAGAAAACATTTTTTTTTACAAATGGGTGAACTCCCGCTTTAAGTGGTTAAAGGATAAATAAAATTAAGTACATAAATGTAATATATTGCAGATAACCAGCCTTTAGATGTGGTGGCTGCATCGTTTTATTGGTTTTAGGTTAAGGAAATTTTCAGCAAGTACAGAAAATACTTGCTGATCTTGCAATAACTACATTGTCCTTTTAACTACCTGTAAGCAGAATTGAAAGTAACAACAATGTTATTTTGTTAAAACCCCGTACACACATGCCGAATGTTGGGGACATCTGCCAGTTAAATAAAAAATGGCTGAAGTTCGTGGCCGGCTTCTGTCGGATGAGCATGCTGGAAAACTAGCAGCTGACTGTCTCTCAATCAGCGCTCTCAGCCAATGGCTGAGAGCGCTGATCAGAGTGTTCTGGTGGGGGGGGGGAGGGGTCATGCCCCTGTTAGAATACAACAGCTCAGCGGGGTAGATCGCTGTACTAACGTCAGATCATTAGTACAGTGGCTCTGACCAGAGCAGTCAGTTTTTTTTTCCATTCAACCCAGTAGTGTGTACCAGGCCTAAATCTGATATCGGGCTGACAGTGGGAGTGTGTACTCTGGCTGTTAAATGAGAGAGAAAGCAAAGAAAATGGATGGTGAACATGTGTCTTAAGTCTTTACTTTTGGCAGTTCTAATAGTTTCATAGTACAGTCTCAGTAACAGCATTAAGACTACTAAAGTAACAGCTATTAACCAAAAACAGTACTGTAATTTTACTTTTCTAGGTAATGGTGATTACCTAGAAAATTGAGTATGAGGACACTGTTCCAAGTTCTGGAAGTTCATGTATTTTCCAACGGTCATTAGGTGATGAAGTTAAAAAACTCGTACACGGTAGTATACAATTTCATATTGACGTGCAACAGATTTACAGTGTGTATTCATTAAATTCACTATTTGCACTACTTGCATTGCAGTTTCTTTTATACTGTACTACAGAAGTGAAGATAATATAATTCTTGGATCCAAAATTCTGAGGGTAACCTAGTGCAGGGCTTGCTGGATGAAGTACCATTATGTAGAGCTTTCTGTAATTTCCTTCTAGAGCCAATATTCTTCTTCTTGGCCTTATTCTAAGGTTGGTTGAAAGATGTAAGCAATATGCTCATTGGTCAGATACATTATACATGGAGTATGACATTTCTTCAGTGTTTACAGCAGCCAGATTATATCTGCATCTAACGATTAGTGTAAATAGGTGCTATGCATGTGTTTTCAATGCATTCAAACTGAAATGTAAGGAGGAATAAAAGCAAGTTTAAATTGACCTTAGAGAGAACATTTGAATATGTGTACACCCCCATTCTGCGCTGTTTTAACAGCCAACACCTACCAATCAGCTGCTGAATAAGTTAAGACTCCCCTTTGCAAACAACAATATAAAGATAATGCAGCACTAAATTTCATACATTTTTTTATAACCCTGTAATTAACAATAATTTACATATAGTAAATTAACAAACTACACTATCTATGTGTGTTAACATTTATTCAACATTAAAATGCTATAACAAGTCCCACAAATGCCTCCACCATCAATTGAAGGCTCACTCACCCTCTCCTCTGCCTCTCTTATTAACTGCCTCCTGCCCGGCCACTGTACATATATGACCGGGCAGGACAAGTGTCATTTTGGGAAGACATACCCATACACCCTCCCAGAACTAGCGCCACTCTGCTTTGCCCCAGTACCATATGATTGCTGTGACCAATCACACGTCCAGAAGCAAAAAATGTCTGTCTGCATACTGTGTGTGAGAAATATGTTATTAAATAAAAAAAATATCTGCATTTTCCAAAAGCTTGTGGTGTTCATGAGGTGGTTAAAAAGGGCAATACATCTTTTAATTCTTCTAAAAGATCAGTTTCCTGGTTTGGTTGGTTCTATTGGGATATGATCAGATGTTCCATATTCCATATAATGCCTCCTCTATTCTCATATAGCCTCCATATGACAATAAATATAATCTACTATTTGTGACCGTCAGGGGTAAGACACGGAGACCAGTAGCAGTAGAAAAGCTCCCACCGATCAGCAGAATAAGTATACAGGCAGGTCACACAGCGTGGGGTCTAAGCACAACCAGTATATACCAGAGCTTCTGATGGTGGAGATGGGTTTTGCTGCATGTGAGTACCGCTTCGCAGTTCTCAGGATTGCCCCACCAGGAGGTGAACAAGCCAGGGTCTAGTAGCAGATATAGCAGATGGGGATCAAACAAAAGTGTAGTCGGTAAACAAGCCAAAGGTCCGTAACAAGTGGTTGCCGGTTGGGATAAGGCAGAAGTTTAGTCGCGTAACAAGCCAAAGGTCGGTAACAAAGATACGGACTGCAGTAGGAATGATACCAGATATTGTTCCTAAAGATTCTGGAATTGAATTTTCTCAACCACAAATTCTTCACTCTGTACCTCAACAGGTGGAAGAATTTTTCCAGAAAAAGGATTTTCATGAAATTGAGTAGCGACATGTGAAAAATAGGTTGACTCTCCATACTGTCAGGAAGTTTTAAGCGAAAGGTGACTGAGCTGATTTGAGCAGAGTTCAGCTTAGCAAATGGAATATAAACTGTTGCATTTTTGCTAGATAATCAAACTTTGTCACCAACAATAAAAGTAGGGAGTGATCTGCGATGTCTGTCAGTAGCCTTCTTGTAATATTCCTGAGCCTCCTTCAAAGTATCAATCAAATCTCCTGTAATGTAGTTAAAGGGGTTGTAAAGGTTTGTTTTTTATTTTCTAAATAGGTTACTAAAAGCTAGTGCATTGTTGGTTCACTTACCTTTTCTTTAGATTTCCCTTCTAAATGTTTTTTTTCTTTGTTTTCTTTGTCTGAATTTCTCACTTCCTGTTTCTCCTCAGTAAGGTTTTCAGTAAGCTGTTCTAAATGACTTTCCACCGCTCGGATGATGGTGGAAAGCTTACTGAGGCGAAACAGGAAGTGAGAAATTCAGACAAAGAAAAAAAACATTTAGAAGGGAAATCGAAGGAAAAGGTAAGTGAACTAACAATGCACTAGCTTTTAGTAACCTAGCTTGAAGGAACCTATTTAGAAATTAAAAGACGAACCTTTACAACCCCTTTAATATGCTGGTAACAGCAGGAATTGGAGTTGAGATAGAAAGATAAGGAATGGAAACTGGGAGATACCTGGTATTTAAGAAAAAAAGGCTTTGGGAAGTGGAGCTATGTTTTGAATTGTTCTATGCAAAATCTGTCATAGGAAGATAGTCCACCCAATCATCCTGAAGATAACCAACTAAAAATAAAAAAAGGTACTGCTCTAAAGTTTAATTGGTCCTGTTGCTCTGACCATTAGACTAAGGATGAAAAGCAGAAGATTGGTTAATTGTTACACCTAAAGCTAAGCAAAAGCTTTTACAAAATATCAAAGTGAACTGTACTCCTCTTTCAGACACCACATCATCAGGAATTCCATGTACCGTATATACTCGAGTATAATCCGACCCGAATATAAGCCGAGGCACCTAATTTTACTACAAAAAAACTGTGAAAACGTATTGACTCGAGTATAAGCCTAGGGTGTACATCTGCATGCCTCACTTTGCCTCACTGTGCCCATGTTAATGCCTCACTGTGCCCATGCCTCACTGTGTCCATGACTAGACTTTTGTTTAACATGTGAGTATATAGAAGGGGTGCCCGGCTTTGAAAAATCGGTGCTCCCTGGCCGCAGGTCCCCCATACAGCAAACTTTGCACACTTGTAGAGAAGAACTGGGGCTACATGTGTGCCAAGTTTCGGCCGGCCGATACCGCGTCCCCAAAGTTACCGGAGAATTTACCGTTTTAACATGGGTGTCTATGGAAGGGGTGCCCGACTTTGAAAAATGCTCCCCGGCTGTAGGTCCCCTGGACAACAACCTTTGCTCACTTGTAGAAACAGTGGGGCTATATGTGTGCCAAGTTTGGGGTCCAGGGGACCTACGGCTGGCCGGCACCGAGTCCCCAAAGTCCGGGAGATCAGGCGCAAAAAGGTGACTCGAGTATAAGCCGAGGGGGGCATTTTCAGCACCAAAAAATGTGCTGAAAAACTTGGCTTATACTCGAGTTTAAACAGGAGTTTAAAGACTTCTCAAACCATTAACTCAGCAGTTTGGTCAGCAGAGGGTACCACCTTAATAGGTATAACATTAGCCAACTTTGTTAGATGGTCAACCACTACCAAGATGGTTATCTCTTTCGAGGAAGGAAGATCAACCATAAACAACATTGAAATTGACCCCATGGTCTTGATGGAGAAGGGGGAGTGGTAGGAGCAACCCCAAAGCAGAAGAGCGGGGTGTCTTACTGGATATACAGGTCAGACACAAGGTCACATAGTTCTGGACATCTTTCTTGTAGCCTGGCCACCAAAAGGAATGGGATAAAAGTTCTTCCGTCTTAGAAACCCCAAAATGCCCAACAAGTTTAAAATCACGCACCTACCTGTGGGCTTCTAGCAAAACTGATTCAGGTACATAGAGACTATGTGCTTGCATCCCTAACCGTTCTTGTTCTTGAGATAAATGTCCTTGGGAGGATGATTGAGAAGTGAGTCAATCTCATACTTCTTTTTGAGGTGACTCAAGAATATCTTGGAACTTGTGACCTCTAAGATGTTCTTCTGAAACAGGATCTTAAATTCATAGTTGCCTACTGGAGAGGCTCTAACAATATCCCCAATAAGATATCAGCCTTACCATTCCTTGACTAAGGTCGATACGAGGTGATAAAATTGATCCTGGAAAAAGAGAGACTAAAGTGCTTGTGTAGAAGATAATCTCTTTGCAGAACAAATTAATTCCAAATGTTTATTATCAGTAAGAACAGTTACAGGATGATTAGCCCCTTCCAGGAGATGCCTCCATTCGGAGCTTCTGGTTCTTTCAGGGGAGAAATGACTGATTGCTGTTCTTACAAAGTATGAACAGCGATCTGTCATTTCCCCTAGTCGGTCCCATCCCCTCTTCAGTTGGAACACACTTTAGGGAACACAATTAACCCCTTGATCGCCCCCCTAGTGTTAACCCCTCCACTGGCAGTGACATTTTTACATTAATCAGTGCATTTTTATAGCACTGATCTCTGTAAAATTGTCAATGGTCCCAAAAATGTCAGATTTGTCCACCATAATGTTGCCGTCCCAATAAAAATCACAGATCGCTGCCATTACTAGTAAAAGAAAAAAAAAACAATAATTCTATACCCTATTTTGTAGACGCTATAACTTTTGCGCAAACCAATCAATATACGCTTATTGTAATTTGTTTTACCAAAAATTTGTCGAAGAATACATATCGGCCTAAACTGAGGAAATTATTTATTTATTTATTTTTTAAATTGGATATTTATTATAGCAAAAAGTAAAAGATATTGTGTGTTTTTTTTTTGTTTGTTTTATATTGTCGCTGTTCTTTTTGTGATCAAATACCACCAAAAGAATGCTCTATTTGTGGGGAAAAGATGCAAATTTTGTTTGGGTACAAAGACGCACGACCGCGCAATTGTCATTTAAAGCGACGCAGTGCCAAATTGTAAAACGTGCTCTGGTCAGGAAGAGGGTAAAATCTTCCGGGGATGAAGCAGTTAAAGTACCCCCCAAGCCATGGAGTCCAGCATAACAGAGGAATTTCACGTCCCTTGGTAATACATTTAATATGGATGACAAAATTAGACAGAGAATAAATGTTATTTTCTTAGTAAATCAATGGGGCGATAGAGTTTGGAGTTTATTTGTTTATACACCACTAACATCTGTCGCAGCAATTGTAATTCTCAGAGTCCCCACAATATAGACCTATGTCTTCCAAATGTCTTCTCTCTTGCTCCCGAGTAGAAATGGATCGAATAGCATCAACCTGCTTAGGTGTCAGGAGTGTTAAAATCCAGAGAAATTTTTGGATCCTTCTGAACAAACTGACTAGCAAAGAAACATTACCATTACATCCAAACTTCCCATTCCCCCATTCCTTTCTGTAAATTGCTGATCAATTTGGATACATAATTGGATGAAAGATTCAAGATCATTAGGAGTCTCTACTCTGGTGAGCTTGTCTATTACCTATTCAGAGAGTCCTTGAAGGAACTGACTTTTTTGTGCTGTTGTATTCCAAGTGACATCTGCTATCAACATCAGAATTCAGCTGTGTACTCAGCAATGTAAAAATGTACCCTGCTGCATACTGCAACTTTACTTTGGCAGAAGAACACCGTTTGTTATTATCAAAAACATGATTTATCGTGGCAACAAAAATTTCCAAATTATTCAGTTACGCCATCTTCTTCTACATAAGAGGAAGCCCAAGCTAGGGCTTCCTAGATTAGGAGGTTGATAACAAATAATACCTTTATTCTTCTCCAAAGTAAATGCAACATTGGCCAAGTAACCCCCTGTAATAACAGTGGTCTCCATTCAATTTGAGTGGTTGCGGCATATGCGCGCTAGCATTATCTTGGGAGCACAAGTCCAACAAATTGTCTCTGCAAAGCATGGATTTCATTCCGTTGCCCTTTCACCATACTTTCTAGTTTGGAAAATTGTTCTTGGTAGGTAACACCAAACTCTTGCAGCTCTGCAATTTGCTGCATGAAATGGGCAACATTTGATATAGCAGCCTAAATGTTTGGGCCAGATTATTCTGTCAGTCGGTCTCAGACTAGTAGCTATAGCAGTAAAGTAGCTCCCATCGACTAGCAGGATATATATATACAAGCAGGTCACCCTAGTGGATGACGCAGGCTCAACTGAGGTGTGGGGGTCTAAGCACTAACCAGTATTCACTAAAGCTCCTGATGGTGGCAAAGGGTTTTGCTGCATGTTAGTATCAGTTCACAGTCCTCAGGATTTCCCCACTAAGAGGTGAACAAGCCAGAGTCCAGTAGCAGATATAGCAGGTAAGGATCAACAGAAGTGTAGTCAGTAACAACACAAGGATTGGTAACAAGTGGTTGCAGGTTGGGGTCAAGCGAAAGCATAGTTACGGAACAAGCCAAAGGTCAGTAACCGATATGGAGGGAAACATGAGAGAGAGCAAATGTTCAAGAGAAACGGCACAGGGCAAGGTTGTCACACAAGGTAAATCAGATGGGGAGCTGTCCAGCATCTCCGATGGTCAGCAAGAAGAGAACACCACCAGATAAGGTGGGACATAGAATGTGAGGACACCCAACTAGAAATCCACAGCACGGCTAATATGGAACCTACCAAGCATGATAGATGTCAATCCATTGTGGGGTCAGGCCACTTATTGTGGTGAGTGCTAGTTGGGCTATTTGTGTTGTCTGGAGATAAGTAATTAAATTGGGGATTCCCAAATCTCCCTTACATTTGAGAATATATAACGTTTACCTGTTAATTCTAGGGTGTGTGTTGCCCCATAAAAAATTAAGAATTTTATTTTGAAGCTTCATCAACTTCAACTCCCTTCATTAAAAGGTTAAAATGTATGATAGACAATAGACTCGTGAATATTTGCAAATTTTTCCTTGATACCTTTATGTTGCTCCATCTTCTGTAAATGTCCTCAGGTAGCTCTGTTTGCATTAGGTATATGTCATAAGTCTGTAGTTTATAGATTTATATTTGTAAGCTTTTACTTTGAGAGAGATTACCAAAGTGCTCATAATGCTAAAACTGGCCATATTTCTCCATCCACAATAAACGGCATGGATTGATGATGCTCCCACTGCGATTGGCGGTCAGAATGCCTGAACAGTGCTTGCATAAGTTTGGATCCCCCAGTTTTTCAAAAGATGAATGTCAGGCAGAGTGGTTCATTGGGAACCGGCAAAAATGTGCTCAGTGTATGGCTTTTGACTTCAGAGACTGTTTGTTTTTTTTTGTTTATTGTTGGCTTTACATGGATGTTGATTGTCTTATAATACAGCTCTGGCAGATTTGTGTGTCGTCATGGCTTCATGTATTAACACAGAACCACTGCAAGAGGTAAAGAACTGGGGTCCCTGTAGAATCCCTGTAGGGAATTATAGAAATCTTGTCAAACGTACACAACATTGTCAATGTGTCTGTTTATTGATTGTGTGATCTGCTTCTTTCAGAAACGTGCACACAGTAGTTTAGAATCTGAACTTTAGATATTGCTTTCATTGGCTCTAATGTGGCAAATTCATTAATGACTGCACCTAGACGTGAGAAAAATCAGACTAGCCATAGACAGATGTCTTCCCAGGAACTCGGTCTACATAATATTTGCCTGATGTCTTTAGCACTGGTACTAGCAGCTTTTTCTCATGCAACCTACCAATGGATTGAAGTAGCGGGCATACAGCAATGGGTAGCCCTAACTTGTCCTATGCTCATTTGAGAATATCAGCAATTAATATGATATCATAACGCTTAGCTCATGAGTGAGTGGCTGTCATTCGTACATATGGACATCCAGTCAAGGGGTGTAGGTTAAAGAGAAACGCAAACATTCCAAAAAAAAAATTCTGCATTTGTCATAATATTGGATTTTTCAGTACTAGAGATTCCAAAAGTTTGTGATTAAAAAGAAAATTTGAGAATCTCCAGTGACAGCAAGGTTAAACATGTTTGTGTAACTCCTACAGGCTCTGGAGAGAGGTGTAGGCCCTGTGGCAGGTACGCAGCTGGGCGAGTCACCAGTCTGGTCCCCGGCCGATCAGTAACCTTTACACATGCTGTAACATCATCCGGATGTCTTGTTTTGTTTGCAGCTTCCAAATCTTAATAACTCTCCCCCTCTCTCTTTTTCTGATCTCCCTCCCTGCCTCCCTCAGGCTGTTTGTGGTTCTGACTTGATGATTATTTCACTTATTTATTTTTTTATCTGATTAACTGACACATCGGGATCAAGACAGACAGAGGCCCCCTGAGGCTACACAACAATTTAATTTAAAGAAAAGTAAGGAGGTTTGCTATACACGCCACATTTAATGGTTGTGTTATCAGGCAAAGAAAAATTGCCTACCTCTCTACAGGGGGGACAGAGTTTATCCTAAGGACCCGCAGTTTAAGGAAATTGATAATGGCTGCAAGGTAATTTGCTGTTAAAGTTTTTTTTTTTCACTCTCATTAATATTACATTTCCTCCTATAATTACAGGCTGTGTTATTCACCAATTAAACTCTTGAGCACTGTTGCTTATTTCTCCGCTGGACAATTTCATGGTTGGGAGAAATCGTAGAATTAGGGGTACAAATAAATGGGCAGTGATTTTATCATTAATTACATGCGCATATTCATATTCTGGAACTGTCACATATATGTTTTAATAAGTTTTATTTTATCTCTATAGGAGTAGAATTCATGTGATAACTGGCTTTAAAACAATGAGTTTTACTATTGTTACATATTAATCTTTTGTTTGCAAAAAGGTGTATGAAATGCAATCAGTGTGTGGTCTCCTCCTGCTTGACAAAAGTCGATTGGTTAAGCTACTTCTATCAAAGAAACATGTTGAAAAAAATTCCATCAATCAGCCGCTGCAGCCAATGCAGCAAATCAGCAGGTGCCGCTGTCGGAATACAATGCCCCACTGATTTCTTCATCTACCGCTGGCTGAATGAAAAAAAAAAACTAACCATAAAAAGCCAGTTTGGTCTCTTTTTTACATGCCTTCCATAGGCTGTCTGGAAGTCTTTTGTAAAATAAACCTATTGTTTAGTGCGTTCCTAGCATGTACATAGCAAAAAATACACCCCAAAATACATTCTGCTACTCCTCCTGAGTATGGCGATACCACATGTGTGAGACTTTTACACAGCCTGGCCACATACAGAGGCCTAGCATGCAAGGAACATCATCAGGTGCACATACCAAGAATTTCACCCCAAAATACATTCTGCTGAGCAAAGGGTAAACAAAAGATTACCTGTGGTTTTAGTAGCGCTGTTGTCCACAGGAGGAAAGCACTGGTCCAGGCAGCAGGCAGGGACTTGGTTAGCAAAAGCGAACGCAATTGTTCAGGCAACAGGCAGGAATACTGTCCATAGTCAGTACAGGCAGCAGGCAGGGAAACTGTCCATATACAGTCCAGGGTCAGTGCAGGCAGAGATTGTCAGCAGTGCCAAAATATTGGTCCTGGTAGTAGACAGGAACATGGTCCATGTGGTGTGGTCAGTTCATGTGACAGGCAGACGCATGATGGCATAGGTCCTACAGGCAGCAGGCAGAAGTAGGGCCTAATTCAGGACAGAATGGGGACTGGGGTAGAGGCTTCTCCCACCCAAATCTTTTTGAAGCCTCAGAGTCTCCAGACCCTAATCTAGGAATAAGAAAACAAACAAAAAATTCTGGAGGCCCTCACATATGTGAGGCCCCTGTGTTATGAATCACACTAGTCCAGTGGCAGGGTACAAGATCAGTCCAAGAGGCAGGCAAAAAGCATGGTCAAACAGTCCAGGGTCAGTTCCAGATCTGACTAAGCATCTATCCATGATGTGAAACATGTTGGCCTTTTGTCCCCTGTGTCCACTTCCTACTATTGATTGCAGTGTTGCATGAATTTTTGGATGTCATACAGCTTTGGATTTTATCGTTTGTTTGTTTGTTTATTTTATTTCAATAAATCAGAGTGCGACAGTCCAGGATAATTTCTTTTTTCCATGGATCAGCACAGCATAGGTCGCAGGGCTTGGAGCGGTACTTTTTTTTCCCATCAGTTCCAGATCAGGCAGAGGTTTGTACAGAATCGGTAGGCAGAAGCATGGTGGAATGATAAGCCAGGGTCAGTTCCAGATCAGGCAGAGGTGTAAACAGAATCGATAGGCAGAAGCGTGGTTGAATAACAAGCCAGGGTCAGTTACAGAGAAAACAGAGGCTTTACCATACTTTACTAATAATTTAGTGAAGTATTGTAACGGTGGAAACAGTCAACTATGTAGAGGTCTGGTTGGGAAGGACATTGGGCACAATGATAAGTGGTGTCTCTTCTCACTCCTCCTTTGGTGCACACCCAGCATTTTTTATGATGTTTTTGGTCTGGGAGAGATTTTATCAGGAAAGTGGCATTCGGAGAGTCTGCTAATCACATCGGATTGAATGTTTTCTGGTTGGCCGTTTGGGAATATAAGGGCTCTGGTGATTTCCTCCTTGTAGCCAAGGAAGGGTTTGGGTCTTTCAGTGGAGTTGCGATAGATGATATAGCTGCTGTATATGGCCAAATTAAACAAATAAATTGAAACTTTTTTATACCACTGGTATGTTCGTCTTGTGGCAAGGTAGGGTTCGAGCATTTGGTCGTTAAAGTCGACACCCCCCATGAACATATTGTTTAAGTGGATACATGTTAGCTTTTGTATTGGGCCATTCCTCCTGGTGATCTCAACGAATGTATTGTTGTGGATCGAAGAAAGCATGTAGATATCCCTTCTGTCCCTCTACTTCACAGCCAGAATTTTCTCATTCTGTAAACTTGCCGTCTCCCCTCTTCTTAACTTCTTGTTGATGAGGCTTTTAGGAAAGCCATTCCGGTTCTTCCTTTTGGTGCTGCATACTTGAGTGTTCTTTCTGTGATGGTTGCGGAACAGGGGCAAACTTGTATAAAAGTTATCTACGTATAAATTGTAGCCTTTCTCCAGGAGTGGGTTTATGAGTTCCCAAATGACTTTCCCACTTGATCCCATGTAGTCTGGGCAATTAGGGGGATGCAGCTGGGTGTTCTTCCCTTCGTATACCATGAAGGCATATGTATACCCTGTGGCTCGGTCACACAATTTATACAGCTTCACCCCATAGTGGGCCCTTTTGGTGGGAATAAATTGTTTTAAGCCCAGCCTGCCAGAAAATTTGATAAGGGACTCATCCACACATATGTGTTGGTCTGCAGTAAACAACTGGGGGAAGATTTCAGAAAAATAATTTAGTAGTGGCCGAATTTTATAAAGTTTATCAAAATGTGGGTCATTTCGGGGAGGGCACTGGCTTTTTATCATTATAGTGTAGGAATCATATCTGGTTCTGGGCATTACTGAGGAAAAGATGGGCATGTGGTGGATGGGGCGGGATGACCAGTATGAATGTAATTCATTTTTTTTTGTTAGTCCCATACAGAATGTGAGGCCCAATTTATTTATTTTTAACTCCTCCACTGTTAGGCTCTTCACTCGTAGGGACGGGCATAATAGGACGTTGGGTTACTGCTATGAATTGTTGTGCGTACAGATTGCACTGGGCCACAATTGATGCAAGCATGTACTCAGTAAAAGTTTTATGGAAAAAGTCTATTGGTGAAAAATTTTCTGTGTCTACCTGGACTCCTGGCTGGGCAGTGAAAGGGGGAATGTTAGCTTCTCCTGAATTAGGAGGAAGCCACAAGGGGTTCTGAAGGGAATAGGGAAGGCTGGCATGGGACCTAACCCTTTGAGACTGAGGTGACACCCCACTGGTAAGTGGCCTTTCCTGCCTCCTCACCAAAACGCCTTTTTCTGGCGGGCGGACTCTCATCCTTATCTGAGGCTGTCCGTGTTCCACTGCTTACGATAGGCTCGTAGTCAACATCAGACTCAGACTCAGAATCTGAATTTGAGGAGGAATCTGAAGCGTTAAACTCCCATTGGCTGCAAGAATATTGTACGCCTCCTCGGCTGAAAATAATCTTCTAGACATTGTTGGTGATGACATAAGGCACTGATTACACGTGGCACTGATTACACGTGGCACTGATTACACGTGGCACTGATTACACGTGGCACTGATTACACGTGGCACTGATTACACGTGGCACTGATGACAGATGGCACTAATACGTGCCACTAATGACACATGAAACTGGTGACACTGAAACGTGGCACCGATGACAGGTGGCACCAATGACAGGTGGCACTGACTGGTTGCACTGATGACAGATTGCACTGACTTGTTGCACTGATGACAGATGGCACTGACAGATGGCGGGGAATGAGGAAACAGGAAGATGTCCAGGGACGCCCTCCCGGCAATTGTGCGCCACGCTGTAGTCGTCTTTCAACTGCAGCGCGGGCGCAAAGTGGTTAAAGTGGTTGTAAACCCTTACAAACCACTTTTTACTATAGCTACAGTGGATACCTCCTAAACTTGCATGGTTTACGAGATATCCCCTGTATCAGACGTCATTGGCTTCCGTGCAGTGACGTCATCACGGCTCTGGCCAATCACAGCGCGAAGCCCGCGATACCCTTAAATAACTCCAGGAGACATGTCGCTGGGCAGAGCAATGTGCCAGCACCGCTGCGGGGGCTTCGATCTATGGTGAGTATTTCATAATGAGCTAGTATGCTATGAATACTAGCTCATTATGCCTTTGTCTTGCAGGTTTTTATTTATTTATTGGGTTTACAACCACTTTAAGCTGCAGCTAGTCTCACCAGATGTCAAAATACCTGAACAATGACTGCATCTGATTGGATGCAGTCTCTATATGGTGGACAATTTTTTACCCAGCTAATTTTGTATTACCTGGTGTGTTTTCTATTAGTTGTTAACATTGTACATCATGTGGAATCTTAAAGTGGAGTTTCCATCCCAATTTTTTTTTTTCATTATTGTGCTCATTAGACCTAAAAAAGTAAAAAAAAAAACTCATCTAGAAATGCCTGTTGCTATGCGGTCCCACGAAATCTGCCTTTGAAACCACCTAGGATTCTGACATCATCTCCCTCTAATGCTCCTGGGAAATGTGTGTAATCATTTCCCAGGATGCAGTGCGCTGTCCAATTATCACTCCCCATCCAAGACTTCCAGGAAGTAAGTGCTTGTAGGCTTCACAATGCCCACAAGCAAAATGAAAACGGTGTAGACATAGTTTTATAAACTATCTTTTTTGAATATCTATGCGGATCGGCGGCGGATTGTAAAATAGTAAGTGACCGGATTTATATTATAAAAACGCAGGATGAAAGGACATACATTTAAAAAATGCTAATTGTGGTTGGAACTCCGCTTAAGCACAAGGCAAGCAATCCCACAGCATAGTCTGGAATATTTTTCCCTTTTTGAGTTTGCTCAATCGGCGTCTCCTGTGACTCCATCAAGTATAGCCGCCTTATGGGCCAACATGCAAATATGTTTGCTGACTGAACACAGGGGTAGTTCTGACTTTTCCTCCAGAATGTTTGACGAAGTGTCTCACAGGTTCTTAATTGATGAGTTTGTTCCTGAGGAGCCTCAGTCAGCTAAAATTGCTCCCAGGCTAAAAGATATCATGTTGGCTCTTATCGGTACTATGCACTTCCCATTTAAATGGAGTAGCCTGCAGTGTTAGGACAAAGTCTTGTCATAGGACAAATTGGTTCAGTGTCTAAACAACCAATTCACCCGACACCCAAGAACAGGTTACCTCTGGTGTTGTGAAAACCCTTCTTCTCACTGTTAAGGAAGATCATCACAACTGATGCCAACCTGAATTGCTGGGGAGGAGTCCTGGACTCCTTATCAGTGCAGGGAAATTGAGCACTGGAGCAATTCCATCTCCAGTCAACATGCTGGACATCTGTTTGACTTTCATTACTGGACATTTTGTCCACAATCATGTCAATCAATCAGGATCTAATCGCACAGTGTCTCAGTAGTGAGAAACTACCTCAACTGCCAGTGCAGAGACCCGGGAAAGTCGTTCCTACACCTGGAAGTCAATTAGGACCTGGCTCACAGGCATGGGATGCCAGATGTGGACCTTCAGGTTCAATAACATACTGGTCAGTTTGTCTCCAGAGCCAGGGATCCTTTGATCTGTACATCATGATCATACAGCTTTCCTTCTATGAATCTCATTCCTCACCTACTCCACCGGATCGAAGACATTCCAGTGATACCAATTGCTCAGTATTGGCCTAGGCGGATGCAGTACTCTGACCTGATAAATCTTTTAGTAGACACTTTGTGGGCCCTTCCAAATTGACTGACTGTATCTTAAGTTCTGGTTTGCCACCCTGCTTCAGTCACTAACTTTACAGGCACGACGAGGGGAACACCCAAGTGCTGATGATGCAGTCTCCTTACCAACAGATGTGACCACAATCACGGCGGTCAATATAAGCCCAGGTTGTTTAAAGTCTCCCTAAAGACTCGTGGCTGAAGCTGGTTGTATGCAGTAGATCGAGCACTCAATAGTATCTCAGGGAAATGAAAACATAGAGAATTCCATAATGTATACTGCGATAAAATGATTTAATAAAAAAGTGGTATTGCACTTAAAAAAGTAGATAGATATGCGCGGTGTATGTAAATACAAGTGTGGTATCTCTCGGCGTCTCCTCCGCTGAGTTAGTCTGCAGTTTCGCTGGGTTTCCGTATGGAGAAGCGTAATGTCGTCGGGAACTCAGGCCACACCCTACGCGTTTCGTCACTAGTGGACGTCATCTGGGATTGGCTGCTGCCAAAGTGCAATACCACTTTTTTATTAAATCATTTTATCGCAGTATACACTATGGAATTCTCTTTGTTTTCATTTCCCTGAGATACGATTTGAGTGCTCGATCTACTGCATACAACCAGCTTCAGCCACTAGTCTTTAGGGAGACTTTAAACACTCTGGGCTTATATTGACCGCCGTGATTGTGGTCACATCTGTTGGTAAGGAGACTGCATCATCAGCACTTGGGTGTTCCCCTTGGTGGAAGGAGTGTGCTTTCTGGCTTTTCCACAAATTTTTTGTTTACTTATAGGAAGAAGTTCCGGGATTTATACACATTTATTTGTGATTTATGGGACTCATTCACTATATATTGGATTGTAAAATTCACTTATTTATTTAACAGTTTATATTCACTTTACTGTCATTTTACACGTTTGTCTCTGGAGCATTGCTATTCACATACGATTTCCCTTGTACATGCATGTTAATTGTTTCTTAACTTTTCAATGGAGTTTTTGGTGTTATCAATATATTGTTTTAGTGCTGTACCTTATATTATAACACAGTCTTATACAGGAAATAAACCATTTGGGTCTTGTACAAGGATAAGGCATAAAGTAAACAAAACAGAGTGCCATGAGCGTTTACGTTTAATGGTTAAAAGCAAAGCCATATAGGTAACCACAAAATCGGGGTTTGACTTGGCATTATTACAAATTTACCACCACTTCAACACATCTATCCTCCATATAGTGGTGGCCTTTACAAATGTTACTGTAGACCAACCTGTTGGCACAATGTGCTGGTGGGTTCAGTCTACAGTGACATTTTGCAAAGTACACAGTCCCATAAAATTCTACGTTCCTGGGGCTGGAGATAAAGGGGCGGTGGGAGGCAGCTTCTTGGAACTCTGCAGGCCTGTAATGTGCAGGCACAGCCTGGATGTAAGCAAAAACCAAGGGTCATGGCTGTTTGCAGGTAAGTATGCATCTATGGAGGGAGAGGATGAGTCACTGTAAGCCAGTGCAAAGGGGCAAACAGGCCAAGTGCACTTTGTTTTAAAGTGCAACCATCCATAAAAAAACTGTCAGGTTTTTATTCTCTGTCTGCATCCCTTTCTATATGTTCATTGTCACCAGGACAAATAATTGGTGTAATTCAGAATTTACAGTTGCGATAGGAACAAGAAGGAAAAGAGAATATTCCAATGGGGACACCCATTTCAGTTTTAGGAGGGCATTTAGGATAGGAAGTTAAAGGAGTTGTAAAGGCAGAAGTTTTTTTTTTTTTTTTTTATCTTAATGCATTCTATGCATTGAAGTGATTGTAAAGTTTCTCTCCCTTTTTTTTATAACAAACATGTTATACTTTCCTCCTCTGTGCAGTTGGTTTTGCTTGGGTCCCTCTTCGCTGCTCCAGACCCCTCCCTCCTGTCGATTGCCCCCACAACAAAGAGCTTGCTATGTGGGCACCTGAGCCGAGTCACAGCCATGTGTGTCCATTCAGATGCAGGGCCCGGCCCCGCCTCTTCCCTGATTGGCTAACTGACTATGATTGACAGCCGCTGGAGCCAATGGTGCCGCTGCTGTGTCTCAGCCAATCAGGAGGAGAGTCCTGGACCGCTAAGAATCATGGACATCGCTGGAGAAAGATTGGGGCTCAGATAAGTAATTAGGGGGTGCTGGGGAGGCTGCTACACATAGCAAGCTGCTTAAAGCGGTAGTTCACCCAAAAATCAAGTTTCTGCAGTTAGATCCATCATACTGCTGACATCTGCAGTATCTGACATCTACAATCCCCGCTCGGAGGCATAGAAGAATTACTGCTATAACGATAAGTACCAAAAAAAAAAAAAAGACCAGCATACTGCAGATGTCAGCATTATGCTGGATCTAACTGCAGAAAGTTGATTTTTGGGTGAACTCCCGCTTTAATATGGGGGCTCTCGGAAGGAGGAAGGGGCCAGGAACTTCAGCTGAAAGTACAACGTTTGTTATTTTTAAAGCAAAAAATAAATAAACTTTACAATCACTTTAAGGAAAATCTTCAGCGGGAAAAAAACTGGACAGGACCATTCAAAACCCAAAAAAGCATTGGTCTTGGATAGATTTTATTAATAGTGTATGCAGCTTGCGGAGTTGTTCTTCGCCACTTAAATTTCTTTATGTACTTTTTTTTTTTTGGTGTTTTTTGTGTTTTTTTTACTCGGACTGTATGTGATCATTTGTCATTATCATTAAAGTTAATCAGGAAAGGTTTCACCTGGTATTTTCTCATGGATGTTATTATTCTTCTAGGAAAAGGAGTGCGTAGATGCTGTATCTGTTGGAGCCATCCTGTCTGACTACCAGCGTGTTCGAGTAGAAAATGTGTAAGAATTTTGTTTGTGCTTGTGGGTGTTGCTTTAATTGCCTAATTATTGTGAGTTAGAATCTTGTGGTATATCTCTTTGCACAGATTAATTGTACAGTGTGAAAATATATTGTACTTTGGGACAATAAGTAGCAGTAGGAACTTATTGCAGTAGCAAGTGTAACACCAAGGAAAAGAAAATGGTAATATTGCTGATATGTAGTGCATACAGATGTGATTGGTTGAAGCTGCTGATGATTTAATAGCCAGCAATTTAAGCACAGATGCAGGCAGAGCACACCATTGAAACCAGATGCCGTTTTATAACAGAGGTGACAAGAAAAAAAGTTCACAGGCTTAGTGCAATAAAAACTACACATTTATAGGATAACAAAAGTGTGAAGTGTGAGGTTTAATTGTAGGCCCAATCTTAATGGTCAGTGGTGAGGGCAATGATGGAAGGCAGCACTCACCAGGACCCTGCTTGATCTTTACGGTGTTCTCGTAAGTGGCTTCAAGGGGTGCTTCATGTCATGTCACAAATAATCCCAATGCTGGGTATGGTGAGATTGAGTTCCTTACAGGGTGGATTTGGTTTAAATCAAGTCAATTTTAAATCCTGATTTAAATCGCTAGTAAAAAGGCTTGATTTTAATCATAATTTTATCATAATTTTTAAAGAGCAACTGTCATTTCTGTCCTGCAGTGGCTCCTCCTCTGACCCGCTGTTGACTCACAGACAGTCCCAGTCACTTTAATGGAACGGCTGGTGACACAACATGTAAATTGGTTGAGAAGGGAGTAAGTGGGGGGATTGGGGATGGTCTAAGTGAAGACAAGATGGTAAGGGGTTACTTTAGGCAACAGTAAATGACCTCTCAAGGTCATTTACTGTTGCCTAAAGTAACCCCTTACCATCTTGTCTTCACTTAGACCATCCCCAATCCCCCCACTTACTCCCTTCTCAACCAATTTACATGTTGTTATGGTTACAGCAACAGTACCATCATTCGATGAGTGACCTATTATAGATACCCAATATACTTCGGATATCTATCTACTAGTGATATTACTTGCATTTCCCAATTCCCCCTCCCCTTTTCATTTTTGACATGGTGACACAACAAGGTGAGGGGTGTGGCGGCAGCAGGTGAGTGGATGCCCGCTAACAGGCGCTGCCATGATGGATCTGAAATGACAGGTGCTCTTTAAATGTAAGGAATCGTTCTTACTGGTAGTCAGAATCTTTAACCACTTCAGCCCCGAAAGTATTTGCCCCCTTTCTGACCAGGCCATTTTTTGCAATACTTCAGTCAGCCTACCCTGTGAAAATTCACTTTGAAAGTGTACATGCTCTACTCCTTTAGCAAATAATGGCCACTGTGTTTCTTTGCCTGTATATAGTGTCAAGAAAGCCTTTCTAGATTAGGTTTTGAGAAGAGATGTTACATGCAGCAGTATCTGTATGAAATTCTGATATAGAAACGCAGATTATACACTGTTTGACATTTGCTGCCTGTCCTGTACAGGTGTCAACGCCTTGGTCTGCAGCCATTGGCTTATCTCTGGCGAAGGAAGCAGGAGGACCTTTTGGATGAAATGATATCCAGTGGTTTGCAAGCCATACTCATCAAGGTAGCTGCGTTTGGTAAGAGGGAGCGGTCAATGGGAGATAAGATAACACGTTTATCTTGTGCTGTAGCTTTGTCAAAATACTGACCTCTGACGATGAAGTCCGTCACTGTAAAACCAATTACTTGTTGCAGGAAAATAGTACTACAATGGTTGACAGTCTTTTAGGGTTAATGAAAATAGAGGTAGTTGCGCGCTAATATGTTATGCAATGTAAAACTTAGAAAAACATATAGTAGTGATTACTTTTTACTGCAGCTGTCACTAATGTGCTCCCACAGAAATCAATAAAAAACAATATAGGTGTGACAGCGCTGTAAAAGTGAAATAAACAATTATGGTGATAAACACTGATATTGCAGTAATATGAAAAAAGTCCAAAAACATAAAATGAATGAATCCACGTTGTGCAAAACAAAAACAAGCTTGTGTGATGTCTTCAGACAACCTTCATGAATGGAGTGCTCCCACCACCTCATGCAATGCTCGCTCACCTCCTTTAAACGATCCTGCAAGGGGTCAAACACCAATAAAAATTCCACAAGGAAAACACTGCGCTCGACAAAAATATAAATGATATGTGTTAAAAGAATAATGAATAATAAGCTGCCAGTACCAAAAAATTGTGATACAAAAATTAATAAGACATATGTAATATACAGTACAGCGCTCAAAAGAAGTTGAAAAAAGGATCTAATGTGAATAGATCTTAAAAGTAGTTCTATTAGCTGGTGAATAATGAGAGTTGAATCTCACAATATCAGATTATAGTAAAAAACAAGTATATGTCACACAAAAGAAACCAAAAGTGAAAAAAAGGAAAGCAAAAATAAGAAGAAAAAAGTCCCACTACATTTGATATATAGAAAAACATAAAAAATCCATCCTTATGGAATAATTCAGTCTTTATAAGGTTAATCCAAGTGATCATCCAAAAAGTAGGTAGAAAGATAGAGTGAACTTCATCCACCAGGAAGGCACCCAGAAGTGGTAATGCAGTCTCCTTACCCTATCAATGTGACCACTATTACAGTGGTCTCAGCAAGCGTGGGGATTTTAGGTCTCCCTCTGGACCCTCTATGGAATGTCTGAGGCGGTGTCTGTTATCTCGAGTGATCAGAGAAAAAGAGAGACCATAGGATAATACCATAAAGTAAAGATTTATTAGGCCAAGTAGCTATGCACTTACAAGACCGTAGATGTCAAGTTGCGATATGAACAGATCCAAATCTGATGGCACAGCGGCTTCTCCTCCTCACGTTTGTGTGTACTCCATGCTTCCTTGTCTGGAACGGCGTGATGACGTTGAATCTGCAAGCCACACCTACACGTTTCGTCACCACGGACGTCGTCTGGGATTGGAAATGCGAAAGGAGAAGCCGCCGTGCCTCCATCAGATTTGGATCTGTTCATAACGCAACTTGACATCTACGGTCTTGTAATTACCACTTCTGGGTGCCTTCCTGGTGGATGAAGTTCGCTCTATATTTCTACCTACTTTTTGGATGATCACTTGGAATAACCTTATAAAGACTAAATTATTCCATAAGGATGGATATTTTATGTTTTTCTATATATCAAATGTAGTGGGACCATTTTCCTCTTTTTTTGCTTTCCTTTTTTTCACTTTTGGTTTCTTTTGTGTCACAAGGGGTCAAATACGCCTTGCACCCTGTGCAAACATTCCCTCCCAGGGATCGTCTGAAAAACTTGGTGGCTCAAAGGATGAAAGTAATCAAAAGCAAGTAGGTACTCCTTCCACTTGTGCTGCTTCAAACTTTAAATCCACAATGACTGCCGGTATGTTCAGCAACACATGAAAAAAATGAGAGAAAGTGCCTCCTATAGTGCAGTATCCGAGGGGTTAAAAATGAAACCACTCCAGCTAGCATTGAACTCACATTTTAATGAAATTTTAAAAGCTCCGTAGTAGTAGTCCACCACCAGGCTACACATCTCTTAGGGTTACCTAACATCATTTATGTTGGACTGTTGTGCAGTCCCAACACAAAACAAGGTCATTTGCCTAATTTTGCTGGAAAAAGTACTGCATGTACGACTTTTTTTAAAAGGAAAGTAAAGTTATTTTTCACCCCTAATCATGTTTACCTAGGTGGATGCAGCATAGGTCCCCCCCAGCTGCCTCTACACTGAGAACCGAGCGATCGAACATCGCTGATGGCTTGGTTCTCACAGCTCCCTGAGCAGAGAGCTGCTGCCTGTCAGCAGCTCTCCGCTATGCCCCCCCCCCCCCGAGCTCATTGGAGTGCTGAGCTGTGGAGAAGCAGGGAGTGGCTGTCGAACCGCTAAGAGCCTAAGACGAGCATCAGTCCAGGCACCAGGTGGATCCACACTTTGAGAGAGTGGGTAACCGCTCAAAGAGAACCAGGTAATCTGATTCCTGTGGTCTGAGCCAAGGGTGCAGGCAGTGCAATCAAAATGCAGGTTAGGATGAAGGAAAAAAGCTGGGACAGCCGCACTCCAAAAAAGCTATGAAGAAGCACTAAGGCATAGTGCGAAACGTCAGCTTTTCTTTTGTTGTGCTGTTTTTTGCTGTGGCATGTATTTTGTGATTTTTAATTAAAGGAGGAGTTTTTTTGGAGTGCGGCTTACCCAGCTTTTTTCCTTCATCCTAACCTGGATCCACACTTTGTCGTGATGACGCAGTGCCTGAACTGATTCCAGTGACGTCATCAGAAAGTGGACTTCAGATCGCTCTCTGCTGAAAACGGGTTGCAGGAGTGCAAAATTATTGGAATCCTGTGACTCATAGAAGAAGCTCAGCCAAACCATCTCCGGCTTGACTTCTCCTTTTAAGTGTCGTGTGTCCAGACACAATCTACCTCATCACAACGAACCTGTAATGAAAAAAAGAATATGCCGGAATCGGCGCATAGGTATGTTTCTCCCAGCACACAATATCGAGCGTGCGTTCACCGTGGCTTGCTGTGTGAACGAGCCCTCAAGGACCTCATCGAAGCATTATTTGTATGCAAACTAATTTAATTAAACATATAACAAAGTCACAATACAATATAAGAAAAACAATCCTCTTAAATATAAACCTTTTATGGTGTTCCAGTGTCCTGAGTAAGGCTGGTCATACATTATACAATTGTTTTGTACAATTTTCCTTTAGATTTACCAAAAGCATATAATATGACGTCAAACTTAAACACTTTACATTTTTATGCAATCAGGCAGGTCCTTGCACTACATAATTGAGGGTAGGGTTGTCCCGATACCGATACCAGTATCGGTATCGGGACCGATACCGAGTATTTGCGCTAGTACTCGTACTCGCGCAAATACTCCCGATACCAAAATAGAATACTTTTTTTTTTTTTTTTTTTTTTACATCGAGCACAAATTGGATGGCACCATTGGATGGCACTGATAGGTGGCACTGGCATTGATTGAATGGCACTCATAAATGGATGGCACTGATAGGTGGCACTGGCATTGATTGGGTGGCACTGATGAGATGCACTAATAAGCTGCCTCCCTGTGATCACTCCTTCAATGATATGTAGTTTTCCAGTACCGTATGCTAAAAAACAGCCCCACACCATGATGTACCAGTTCTTCATAATTCTAAAGAAAATATCTTTGGTCTGTATTGTGGTTTGAAAACAGTCACATGACATTAAAAAAAAGTATCGGTATTCGGTATCGGCGACTACTTGAAAAAAAGTATCGGTACTTGTACTCGGTCCTAAAAAAGTGGTATCGGGACAACCCTAATTGAGGGTGAAGAAAATTATATAATGTAAGGCAGATCATAGATTATGCACTTTCCGTAACTTCTACCACAGTTGAAAGGAAAGAATATTGCTCGAATACCTCCTGTAGCGCTATTCTGTTCTGCCTGCGGGGAGCCTTCCCTGCTGGTAGAACACAATGATCCGTGTTCCCGGCTATAGCTGATGGTACTAATTATTTTGGAAAAACCTGATGGGCTGATTGTACACAAGTTGATCAATAGATCGACTTGTGTACAACCAGGGTGCCCATACAAATCGAAATTCCCCCAGTCCCTGCTGAACTGGCCGAATTCCAATCCATGTATGGCCACCGTAAAACCATTTGCTACCCCAACATTTTATATTCCTGATATGTGCCTGCTGTACCATGTACTTGAAAAAGTACATGGTAGTTTTTGTATTGCTTCCTTTGTGTGAAATCCCTGGTGTTCCTGTCAGTCCCTCTGCTTTCCTATCATAAACTGGCCACACTAAGCAGGAGAACACATCGTGGTCAGTTCTCTAGCTATGCTGGGAACTCAGCCTGCTCTCTTCTGATGATTAGACTTGTCCTGACACCCCCCAGCCCACAGCCTGTCACTGGGAAGCTCAGTGTCCTGCTGCTTCTCCTCCCCCAGCTCTTATCAATCTGAGAACAGAGGGAATGTGCTCACTTATAATGCCCCCCACCATGGGAGAAGAAGACAATGGCCCGGCAGGAGGGATTCCCACATTAACACTGTCTGTGTTGATGGGGAAATCAAGCGAATTTGCTCTGTGTATGGCCGACTAAGTAAACTAGGAGCTCTCCTTCATGTGTGAGTTGGGATGAAGTGGAGAAGGCAATAAGAAGACGCAGTTCAGCTCCCTGAGTCGTCCCCCGCCCCAAACTGCACCTCCCAAGTTGCAAAGGCAGTGAATGGGGGTGCTCACATGCCTCGATTGCGATGCTTTGCTTTAAGCTTGCAGCAAAAATGAAATGATGATTGCTTCTGTTGCATTTTGTGGACAG
Source organism: Rana temporaria (assembly GCF_905171775.1). Classification (NCBI taxonomy): domain Eukaryota; kingdom Metazoa; phylum Chordata; class Amphibia; order Anura; family Ranidae; genus Rana; species Rana temporaria. The sequence continues at coordinate 60,092,470 of NC_053501.1, forward strand.
TACCACCTCTGATCGTCCCCCAAGCTAGGACATGCCGCAGTCGTGTGCAGTTCACATGGTTGCAGCGCATTGCTGCGGCATTTACAGGGTTAAAGTCGGTAGTGTAAAGGTTTACTATGTTCACCCTTCATCAACTGTCAAATTCCTTTTTAAAAAGCGATCTGAGCACAATCACTTTTCAGAAGCATGGCAGTTTATAAGCCAGTATAAATTTTGCCTCAAATCTTTTGTCAGTTTGTAGCATTGTTAACAATTGACAAAAAAAATAAGAGATTCCCTACCCTGGAAAGAGGGGTTTATGCAAGAGTGAACATATGCAGCTCAATATTATAAAACCTGTTGTGTAGTATTATACTACTACTACTAGCAGTGCAGTGTGTCTATATATGACTGTTCAGTAGTCACCAGAGTATGACCCAGTACACTGTTAATGTAACTGACCTGGTCAGACACTCCACCTCCCTTTCTCTGCAATACAAGGCAGTATGAGGACAATGGTCTCAGATACTCTGCCTGCATAGAACACTGGAGTGGGAGAAAGGGAAGATATGTGTTAACTGAAAGAATTGGGTATAATAATATATCTTCCTGCAAAGAATCAGTTGCAGATCATAATATGAGGGAGTACAGGACTATAAAAAGATAAAATAGGTGTGAAGCTTCAACTAGCCTTTACATTCGTTATTTTTTCCATGCAGGATTAGACCCTGAAAAGCACCTTGGGAAGACATTGGAAGAGATGAGGCCCTATCTGAAACAGGTAATGTATTATTTTTTGCTGATTGCAGTTTAATATACACTCCCCGTACACTTTATTAGGCACACCTTGCTAGTATTGGGTTGGACCCACTTTTGCCTTCAGAACTGCCTTAATTACTCATGGCATGGATTCTACAAGGTGTTGGAAACGATCCTCAGAGATTTTTGTCCATATTCACATGATAGCATCAAGCATTTGCTGCAGATTTGTCGGCTGCACATCCATGGTGCGAATCTCCTGTTCCACCACATCCCAAATGTGCTTTATTTGATTGGGATCTGGTGATTGTGGGGACCATTGGAGTAATGTGAACTCATTGTCATGTTCAAAAAAGCAGTGGTGAGATGATTTGTGCTTTGTGACATAGTGCATTAACCTGCTGGAAGTAGCCATCAGAAGATGGGTTCACTGTAGTCATAAAGGGATGGACTTGGTCAGCAACTATATGGGACGGATGTTACTGGCGCAAATGGAAAAAAGTTTGTTCTATATTGAATGGTTTGCTGCAATCAAAAAGTGCAAGTCGCTCTGTGGTGGCTTGCCCAAAATGTAGTTGATATAGTATAAGGATTGCGCTACCCTGGTAGGTGACCTACATCTACCTAATCATGTGCCATAAACCAAATTAGCACCTATAAATATCACCTTGTGCTATTCCACCACAAGTTTACTAATGAGTGACAATCCACCAAAATGTACACAATTATTCTTCTAAGAAGACTATGTATGTATATATGAAAAGGCACATAAATTTACCATACTTGTGTTAGTATATCAAAATTAGTGCTCTTTAAATCTTTAAACACGTGCGCTACCCTATTCCGGGTTCACAAAAAATATAAATATTGTGTTACTAAACCACAATTAATATGGTGAAAATAATAACAAATATTGATAAAAAGTATATGTAAAGGAGGATTCCTAAATTAGTCATCTTCTCTTTAACGGCTTAACGACCGCCGCATGTACATATACGTCGGCAAAATAGCATGAACAGGCAGAACGACTTGCCCGCACGTCGCTGCCTTTCCGCGGGTCGGGGGTCCGCTCGGGACCCCCCTGTTACATGCGGCGGTCGGTAAGCCTCAGGGAGCGATCGGGGATGAGGACGCCGCTATTCGTTTCTAGCCGCCCCCTCGCGATCGCTCCCCGGAGCTGAACAACGGGGAGAGCCGTATGTAAACACGGCTTCCCCGTGCTTCACTGTGGCGGCGTCATCGATCGTGTGATCCCTTTTATAGGGAGACACGATCGATGACGTCAGACCTACAGACACACCCCCCTACAGTTGTAAACACACACTAGGTGAAACATAACTCCTCCAGCGCCCCCTGTGGTTAACTCCCAAACTGCAACTGTAATTTTCACAATAAAAAATGCAATTTAAAATGCATTTTTTTGCTGTGAAAATGACAATGGTCCCAAAAATGTGTCAAAATTGTCCGAAGTGTCCGCCATAATGTCGCAGTCACGAAAAAAATCGCTGATCGCCGCCATTAGTAGTAAAAAAAAAAAAATGCAATAAAACTATCCCCTATTTTGTAAACGCTATACATTTTGCGCAAACCAATCGATAAACGCTTATTGCTATTTTTTTTACCAAAAATAGGTAGAAGAATACGTATCGGCCTAAACTGAGGAAAAAAAAAATTATATATGTTTTTGGGGGATATTTATTATAGCAAAAAGTAAAAAATATTGCATTTTTTTCAAAATTGTCGCTCTATTTTTGTTTATAGCGCAAAAAATAAAAACCGCAGAGGTGATCAAATACCACCAAAAGAAAGCAATATTTGTAGGAAAAAAAGGACGTCAATTTTGTTTGGGAGCCACGTCGCACGACCGTGCAATTGTCTGTTAAAGCGACGCAGTGCCGAATCGCAAAACCTGGCCTGGGCATTTAGCTGCCTAAAGGTCCGGGGCTTAAGTGGTTAATAGAAAAGTCCCAATGTGATAACCAGGTGCTCCTAAACAATAGATATTCTTCCTGTGAAGTGTTCAAATGCAACGTGATTTCACCACTTTCACCACCGTTAAAAATGGCCACTCACCAGATCCTATTCAATGAATGCCTTTGGTTCATTCCCACCAAGCCTGCTTCTGACGGGACATCACACCGATCGAAAGAAAGGCCCTGGGAGAACAGAATAGAGAAATGCATATTCCCTCATATGTTTGCATACACGGCTGGAGAAGCTTGGTGCCGGCATACAGGCACACTAAATTGTGAGTGCAATATATGCTTTGTATTTTAAACCAATAAATTCTTTTATCTACTACACTATGATGGGCATCCTTTCCCTGTGAGCTTTTATAGAGAAAGAATGGCCATAATAACATACTCAAGATACCTGACTGTTGTGGTGACGCAAAATAGGAGTGGTTATCCTGGGAATGAACCAAAGGCATTTATTGAATAGGATCTGGTGAGTGGCCATTTTTAACGGTGATGGGAAGATCACGGAAGTGGTGAAATCACATTGCATTTGAACACTTCACAGGAAGAATATCTATTGTTTAGGAGCACCTGGTTATCACATTGGGACTTTTCTATTAAAGAGAAGAGGATTCATTTAGGAATCCTCCTTTACATATACTTTTTATCAATATTTGTTATTATTTTCACCATATTAATTGTGGTTTAGAAACACAATATTTATATTTTTTGTAAACCCGGAATAGGGTAGCACACGTGTTTAAAGAGCACTAATTTTGATATACTAACACAAGTATGGTAAATTTATGTGCCTTTTCATATATACATACATAGTCTTCTAAGAAGAATAATTGTATAATTTTTGGTGGATTGTCACTCATTAGTAAACTTGTGGTGGAATAGCACAAGGTGATGGTCAGCAACTATACTCAGGTAGGCCATTGCCTTTAAATGATGCTCAGTTGGAACTTAGAGGTCCAAAGTGTGCCAAGAAAATATCCCCCACACCATTACACCCCCAGCCTGAACCCTTGATAAAAGGCAGGATGGATCCATGTTTTCATGTTTACACAGAATTCTAACCCGAGGATCTGAAAGTCGCAGCTTAAATGGAGACTCATCAGACCAGGCAACATTTTTACATTCTTCTATTGTCCAATTTGAATGAGTTAATGAATTGAATTGTAGCGTCAGTTTCCTGTTCTTAGCTGACAGTTGTACCAGTTCTGCTGCTTTAGCCCATCTGCTTCAAGGTTTTATGTATTGCACATTCAGAGTTGGTATTCGGCATACCTTGGTTGTAACAAGTGGTTATTTGTTACTGTTGCCTTGCTATCATCTGACATCAATAAGGCTTTTTTGGCCACACAATTGCCTCTCACTGGATATTTTCTCTTTTTTGGACCAGTCTCTGTAAACCCTGAAAATCCCAGTAGATCAGCAGTTTTTTAAATACTCAGAACGAACATCCATGCGTTCCAAATGGAGGCACACTTTGGACCTCTAAGTTCCAACTGTTCAAAGTCACTTAAATCCCCTTTCTTCCCCATTCTATTGCTCGTTTTGAACTTCAGCAAGTCGTCTTCACCACTTCTAAATGCATTGAGTTGCTGCCATGTGATTGCCTGATTAGCAGTTTGTGTTGCCAAGCAATTCAACAGGTGTACTAAAAAGTGTCCGGTGAGTGTAATATTTGCTTATGGATAGTGTTTTCTACCTATAGAGATGAGGTGCTTGTTGCCCTATTTGGAAAATGTTGTTTGGATCAGGTGATGGTCCTCATGTCCTGGGACAGCTGCACACCACTCATCAACTAACCATTCTCTATGGACATGGAAAGAGACTTTAAGAACACAAATGGCCTTTGTTGTTACAGCTCTCTGCTCTGTATGGTGTCCATGTGTGTGGAGAAGGAGGAGAATATGAGACCCTCACCTTGGACTGCCCCCTCTTTTCAAAAGAGATTGTTGTGTAAGTTTATTCTCACTATAAACATCTTACGTGTTTTATGGTAATAATTCTGTAATATAAATGTCATCTGTACAGTATTTTAGGTTTCCTAATCTTTGTCCTATGCTTCCAGTATGCATATTTTAAAGAGGAGTTCTGGGCATTATTATTTTCTTTTTTTAAAGCTAAAATTAATCACATTAAATTGTCCCTAAAACATATTGATGGCTCCCCAATCATTCTAGAAATTATTGCAAACACTTGCCTTATATCCTCCAGCTCATGTTGTGGCCGTATCCATCATATGTGTGGGCATGTGAAGCCCAGTTCCTTTTTCCTCCTGGTTTTCAGGGAGAGGTGCATGCTGGGTGATTTTTAGGCACAGTAATGCCCAGAGACTCCTGGGAAATGAGTGTCATCATTTCCCAGGAGGCAATGGGGTCTTAGGACAGGAAGTTGAACCACCTAGGACCAGGAACTAGGCAGATTAAAAAAATCTGAGTAAAAAATAAAATTTGTTTTTACATTAATAGTTCATGTTTAGGGTGGAACTCTACTTTAAATATGTTGTCTGCACCTGGATTTTCAGGATTTCCAGTTAATCATATCTTCATCAGTTTGGAACCTTGTCCTATACAGTATAAAAACTAGAACAAAACAAATCTAACATTGCTGCCCATCAAACTGTTCAGACATTCGTTTTCTTTTGCTAAACAGGGAAAATTGGAATTTGGTTATTATCTGTAGCTTCTGCTTTGGCTTGTGCTTGTCTAATTAATAAGCACTGTTTTCAATTATTATTGTATTGAAGCTGGAGTGGAAGAATTTATAGAGGAATTATAAGTCTCTGTAGATTGTTCCGATTTTATGCTTCTTTCTGTTTACAGCCTAAAAATTCTAATTGGTGGTTCTGGTATGTTCAACATTGTTAAGGCTGGCCATACACAGCTAGGTTTTCATTCAGGTATATAGATATATGGGCTGTGCTACAGTAACAATTCAATTAGCTGCTAGCAGTGCAGTGCATTCTTAAAATTTAATATAAAGGTGCTGTACTTATTATAACAAAACCAAATATTAATATTATGAGATAAAATATCAATATTGTGAAATGAATGACTTTGTGTAACAGGTAATGATAAATGAACAATGTAATATTGTGATCAAAATTAACTTAAAAAAAATGTGCTCAAAGTCCATACAAAAGATCTGTTTAAAGTTTATAGAAACACAATTAAAACTTGAGCCAGTGTTGAAAAAACAAAAGTGTGCTGTGAATAAGTGCAGGCAATCCTCCACCGGGTCCCCCAAAGGTGTGCTCTTACCTGGCGATCTGACCCCCTAAACTACAAATGTCAAAATCACATGAACCAGCCCATATTCAGGTCAACCAGATGGATCCAATCAATGGAGGAAAAGTGCACATTCAGGATGTTGTCCATAGTAGTTATCCAGATCTTGAGGTCAATAAAACAATTTTATTTAAAATACAAATGTATATGCACTCACATGAATCTTAAAAAACAAGCGCTTCAAAACGTGCTGCTGTGTTCACTCACACACTTCCCACTGCAGCCACTGAAAGAGCAAACACCGCTCTGGATGGATTATGCCGTCTGTAAGGTCTCTTGCTCACTCTCCCAAGTCAATAAGCTCCGCCCTACACGTTACATTGGAATTACACCCCCACCCGCTGGTAAGTTGTATTCTGACAGCAGCACCCTTGTATTGTTTGAGCTTTTTCATGCACTGGGAACTTTATTTAGGTAACTATAGCCTCATTACGTAATGCCATTTTACTCAAAATAGGTTAATCATAGACCTATAATGCTTTGTATGTAAAAACATCAGCAGGTGGCAATAGATGGAGATTCATGTGTACCAGAATAAAGTTACAAATGGCGGGCAGATATGTCACTGTTGAGGTCACATCATGGAATGAAAGGCTGTAGATTCTGAGGGGGCTTGATGCAGGGACAATTTTCTCTTCCCTTTTCCTATTACCTACTGTTTCAGCTGTAAACATTGTCACATTTGACCTGACATGATCATGCTTGTGTGTAAGGCATGCCAATATTTTGATTCAAATGAGAGGTAGAATGATTTCAAGCAGCTCCACAATGAAAGTATTGGGAATGGTCTGTTCATGAATGAGCTTGAACTATTACATCTACAATAATCAAATATTATTGGCCGTGTTCAGTTACCAGAGTTGCATGTTACAATTTGAGTGTTACTGGACCCAGCCAGGCCATTTTGTCGACGTATATCGTTGCGCGGCGGTCCTCAAGTGGTTAATTTTTACATATCTCAGGAATCCTTTGACTGTCTCTGGGGATATTACTCTGTAAGGTCTTTGCTTTCCCTGGATACCTCATGCGAGGTGGGTTGTCTGGCCAGGCAACATAACTGTCTGGTACCTCTAGTTCTTTAATTCCAAGGTTAGGAGTGTGGTGCATGGGTCTTTTTTCTTGTGGACTTGGCAGGTCTACTATTCCTGAATTCCTGTGTCCCTCAATAGACTCAAAAAAAATGAGAAAGGGTAAGCACAAAAATCTTACTGTTTAGATTAATTGTGAATCAATCGAAAGTGTAATTATTCCTTACTTAGCTGGATAAAACTGTGTTGAACTTTGGTGATGTGATTACTCAGTATTCCACTAACTCCCCTCCTACATGATATGAAATGACTTCCTCAGCTTTATGTTTATAATGTGTTTTTACATACAGTGTATAGCGGGGTTTCATAACCAGGGTTCTATGGAACCATAGGGTTCCCTGAAAATTGTGCTAGGGGTTTCATGAGCAATTACCAATTTTTGCCTCTCCGATAAATTCCTACTGATAAGTTCCCACTGACTAAATTATATTTTTAACTATCTGTAAGGGGTAATTCTTCCCAATGTCCTCAAGTGTAAGGAGCAATCTTCTCACTGACCATCACAATAATGTATCATAAGTTGTAGATACAGTGCCTTGCGAAAGTATTCAGCCCCCTTGAACTTTGCGACCGTTTGCCACATTTCAGGCTTCAAACATAAAGATATAAAACTGTAATTTTTTTTTGAAGAATCAACAACAAGTGGGACACAATCATGAAGTGGAACGAAATGTATTGGATATTTCAAACTTTTAAAAAAAATTAAAAACTGAAAAATTGGGCGTGCTAAATTATTCAGCCTCTTTACTTTCAGTGCAGCAAACTCTCTCCAGAAGTTCAGTGAGGATCTCTGAATGATCCAATGTTGACCTAAATGACTAATGATGATAAACAGTATCCCCCTGTGTGTAATCAAGTCTTCGTATAAATGCACCTGCACTGTGATAGTCTCAGAGGTCCGTTTAAAGCGCAGAGAGCATCATGAAGAACAAGGAACACACCAGGCAGGTCCGAGATACTGTTGTGGAGAAGTTTAAAGCTGGATTTGGATACAAAAAGATTTCCCAAGCTTTAAACATCCCAAGGAGCACTGTGCAAGCGATAATATTGAAATGGAAGGAGTATCAGACCACTGCAAATCTACGAAGACCTGGCCGTCCCTCTAAATTTTCAGCTCATACAAGGAGAAGACTGATCAGAGATGCAGCCAAAGAGGCCCATGATCACTCTGGAGGAACTGCAGAGATCTACAGCTGAGGTGGGAGACTCTGTCCATAGGACAACAATCAGTCCCTGTATACTGCACAAATCTGGCCTTTATGGAAGAGTGGCAAGAAGGAAGCCATTTCTTAAAGATATCCATAAAAAGTGTCGTTTAAAGTTTGCCACAAGCCACCTGGGAGACACACTAAACATGTGGAAGAAGGTGCTCTGGTCAGATGAAACCAAAATCAAACTGTTTGGCAACAATGCAAAACGTTATGTTTGGCGTAAAAGCAACACAGCTCATCACCCTGAACACACCATCCCCACTGTCAAACATGGTGGTGGCAGCATCATGGTTTGGGCCTGCTTTTCTTCAGCAGGGACAGGGAAGATGGTTAAAATTGATGGGAAGATGGATGGAGACAAATAAAGGACCATTCTGGAAGAAAACCTGATGGAGTCTGCAAAAGACCTGAGACTGGGACGGAGATTTGTCTTCCAACAAGACAATGATCCAAAACATAAAGCAAAATCTACAATGGAATGGTTCACAAATAAACATATCCAGGTGTTAGAATGGCCAAGTCAAAGTCCAGACCTGAATCCAATCGAGAATCTGTGGAAAGAACTGAAAACTGCTGTTCACAAACGCTCTCCATCCAACCTCACTGAGCTCGAGCGGGTTTGCAAGGAGGAATAGGCAAAAATTTCAGTCTCTCGATGTGCAAAACTGATAGAGACATACCCCAAGCGACTTACAGCTGTAATCGCAGCAAAAGGTGGCGCTACAAAGTATTAACTTAAGGGGGCTGAATAATTTTGCACGCCCAATTTTTCAGTTTTTTATTTGTTAAAAAAGTTTGAAATATCCAATAAATTTCGTTCCACTTCATAATTGTGTCCAACTTGTTGTTGATTCTTCCAAAAAAAAAATTAGTTTTATATCTTTATGTTTGAAGCCTGAAATGTGGCAAAAGGTCGCAAAGTTCAAGGGGCCGAATACTTTCACAAGGCACTGTATAGTAATTTTTACTGGGTGTTCTTTGAGAGCGGAAAGGTATTTCAAGGGTCCCTCTGTGTTGAAAAGGTTGGGAAAATCTGGTGTATAGAATCTCAATCTATTTATTGAATTCTACTTTTTTACATGAATTGAGCTACACATGCTCATTTAGCAAAAGAAATGTTATTGAAAAAAATTACTAGCGCTTCTGTTGTCAAATCTCCTGTATTCTGATAACTTTGTGGGGGTGATACATGAAAATATTCTGCCTATGAATTATTTTTATTTTATATTTCACAGCCCTCTAATTATATTTGTTTTTCACATTCGCAAAAGTAAATGTTACAGGGGTTGGGACAAACTATGGCATAATCGGTCATACTTACAAATCTATTATTTGTTGTTGGAGCCCCAGTCACTTGCTGAACAGTCTTTCAATGTACCGTAAAAGTGGAGACAAATATAAGTAAAAGCTTGTGGAATTTATACTGGGTACTATCACTAATACTTTTATTGACCTTGTAGTTGTCAGATTTTTCACAATAGTGGTCTATTAAAAGGAAAATACTGTACAGCAGAATTGCAGACCCTCAGTCGGTGCATTGTATGTAAACAATAGTGATTTTGCCTGCCCAGCCTCTACAAGGCTAATGTAATGATACATTTTACATTTAGCAGCCAGTAATGTTGGGCATACATACAACATTTTTGTAGCAATTTCATCCAGTTTTCAACCACAGAAATTGGTCTCAATTTAAAGAAACCCAACCGTTTATACAGTAAAGTTACGGTGTGTTTATATGGCAGGGATGGCAGTTTCCTCCATTCATTTAATTGTTTTTTGGAGTCAATAACTGGTTGAAAGTATTTGAAATATATAGTATATTGCGGTGTGTGATCAGCGTAAAAACCATGTCAGAAAGGCAATACTGTTGCCAATGACACTTCACCAGCTGCAAGACCAATGAAGTTCAGCTATTCAGCTCGAACACATGGCTATATATTGAGGTGAGATCCAATGACAAGTCTGTGTAAGGCAGAAGTGTGATGCAGTTGGGGGCAGAGACACAGAGCATTGTTTGTATAAGGCAGCAGTGTGATCCAGGAGAAAGGGGGCAGAAAGCCGGAGCACTGTGTGTGTATAAGGCAGCAGTGTGATCCAGGAGAAAGGGGGCAAAAATCCGGAGCACTGTGTGTGTATAAGGCAGCAGTGTGAGCCTGGAGGAAGGGGGCAGAAAGCCGGAGAACTCTGTGTGTATAAGGAAGCAGTGTGAGCCTGGAGGAAGGGGGCAGAAAGCCAGAGCACTGTGTGTGTATAAGGCAGCAGTGTGAGCGTGGAGGAAGGGGGCAGATAGCTGGGAGCATTTTGTGTATAAGGCAGCAGTGTGATCCAGGAGGAAGGGGACAAATAGCTGGAGCATTGTGTGTATAAGGCAGCAGTGTGATCCAGGAGGAAGGGGGCAGATAGCTGGAGCATTGTGTATGTGCCAGGCATGTAAAATTCATGTTGGTGGTGCACGGGATTCAAAATTGTGAGTTTAGTGGTGTATGAAGCCGAAATGTTGGTGACCACTGTGCTGGAGAATGTTAACCACTGCTGGTCAGAGCAAAGCTTTGTTTCCACTCCAAAATGTGGTTCACTATTAGTTAGTTTTTGCTCTACATTGTCCTTTTAATAGTTTTCATTTTATTTGTGCCATCCTTCAATCAATTGCTTTTCTTTTTTTTTTTTTTTTTTTACTAAGTAACATTTATATTCCCTCAGCAGTTTCTATGTGTTTTATGTGTTAATTGGTTGCCAACTGAGGTTTCAGGGGATGATTTTAGCCCAAATAGTAGACTTAATAACTCTGCATGTACAGGTATCATTGATTGGATCAGTCAGGATTGTCCCAATATTAGGATACCTCATAGCTGGAGGATATATAAAGTCTCATCTGAATATCTTTATAGGAGTAATGGGTGACAGATAAGACTTTCACTTTCTAATAATCAGCTGAGCTTTCTCTCATGATTCTGGAGCTAATTATAGAATGTTATTCGTTATTCTCCATATCTTGCCCGGCCTGTAATTATAGCTCCACTATTAATGAGCTCTCTTCATAGCCGCAGGCGACAGCTCTGTGAGGTCATCTCTTTGCCTTCAGTCCTGTCTGGCTATCCTCTGCCCACATATTTGCATATGTTACATATGTACTTTTTGTGGTGCTTCAGTATCGACATTATTTCAAACCCACGTGTCTACTTTGTGATTGAAATGTGCGCGTTACGTTTTCTGAGAGTGCTATTGCTTTGAACCCTAGATTGAAAATCGGTTTGGAGAGGTTTCAGTGTGTATATATCATTACAATCTTACAATTTGTTTTGCAGATGTACGCTGAAACTCGTCAAGCTGATTTTCAGTTTGGGGTTTAAAGCAATACTGCTGCAGGGCTTTTACAGAACCTATATTATTCATATAATGCTATTATTATTATTATTATTATTATTATTATTATTATTATTATTATTTCTTCTATTATTTAACCTGCTGTAAAGTAACCCTCAGAATCATATCATTTTAGTATTCAGAGAAACAACTTTTAAGGTGCCATGTACAACTTGATTTTGTCTTGTTGTGCTTGCTATAACAGCCTGGATGTAGGAATCTGCATGCTATTGAATTCGGACGGTCACAGCACCAGTGGTTGCCTTAATACAAGGGCGCTTCTGTAAAGTGGCGTCATTTGATAGGATGCAGTCATTGTTCAGTGGATCATTTTCCATCCTGCTCAGCTGACTTTTAACTTGACTTTTGTCAAACAGGGTGGTACTTATAGGGCCACCCATGGTTTGAATTTTTTTTTTTTTAAGTGTATTTTGTGCGTGTACTCGAGAGAGGAGCCAAACTGCAGGAGTTGGGAGTAGGCAGGCCTCCCCCAGAGGCAATCTGCCACCTTTCTCCATGCCCCGGGTGGCAATGGCGGGTGTGAGGGGGTCCTCCCACACAGCCCGTCCTACCTGCTCCGCTTTGAAGCCCAACGGGGCAGAGGGACTCCCTATAAGGGAGTGAGAGGATCTAGCCCGCTCAACCAGCCCCGTTAGTCCTTCGCCTCTCTTTTTTTTAGAGACCGCGTGGTCAAAGTGCGTGCATGTTAACCCAATTTCGAGTGCATGTGTAAGTGTGGTGTTTTTTTTGTGGGAGGGGGGTGGGCGTACTAAGCGCAGGCTTACCTCGCATAGCACACCCACCGGGAGCCGGGCTGAGACCACCAAACTCAATTCACATGTAGCCGAGACCGGGATCCGAACCCCTAGCAGCAGGAATCTGCCAAAATTGGAGCAGTCTATTAGATGGAGCCGTTAGATTGTTGCTACATACTCATAGCATGATTTTAGTAAATAGAGGGAAACCTCAAAACCTGCTTGAAGTGGACATTAACATGATGAGGCATGCTTTGTGTGGAGGCGACATACCTCTACTGTTTAGCTCCATTTATCTTGTGAGTGCGAACTGTCATATTACATTCCTCCATCTCCTGTCATGTTTGTGCTTAGTGCAGCTGTCCAGCCATGTTCATGACCCCTCTGTCTCTTTATGCTGCAGTGATTCCACGGAGGTGATGATGCATTCT